>NC_091155.1:46120689-46134328 GCF_040958095.1 Procambarus clarkii
AGACACAGAGACGGATAGATAAGGATATGCAAAGTCAGTGAGAGAATGACAGAGATAGAGCGAGGAAAGAGACAGAGAGATAAGCTGACACAGAGAATGGCAGAAACGAGGAGAGGCAGAGACAGAGGGACAGGGACAGACGGACAGGGCCAGAGGAGGGACGGGGGAACAGAGGGGGGGCAGTGGGACAGAGAGGAGACAGGGACAGAGACAGAGGGACAGGAACAGAGGGACAGAGACAGAGGGACAGGGTCAGAGAGGGGGACCGGGGGACAGAGGGAGGAGAGGGGGGCAGGAGACCAAGAGAGAGGGGACAGAGGAGAGACAGGGGATAGAAAGAGTGGGCAGGGGGACAGAGGGAGGGACAGGGACAGACAGAGAAAGACAGGAACAGGGGGGCAGAAAAGGCGGACAGGGGGACAGAGAGAGGGACAGGGGGCAGAGATAGGGACAGGGGAACAGAGACAGGGACAAGGGGACAGAGATGGATAGGGGGACTGGAGGAAAGGGAAGGGGGACAGATGAAGGACAGCGGACAGAAAGAGTGGGCAGGGGGACAGAGAGAAGGACAGGGGGGACAGAGATGGACAGGGGGACATAGAGGAACAGGGGGACAGAGAGTGACAGGGGGACAGAGAGAGGAACAGGAGGACAGAGAGGAACAGGGGGACAGAGAGAGACAGAGAGAGGGACAGAGAGGGACAGGGGGACAGAGATGGAAAGGGGGGACAGGGGACAGGGCGAAAGGGATCGGGGACAGAGGACAGAAAATGTGGGCAAGGGGACAAAGTGAGTGACAGGGGGACAAAGTGAGGGACAGGGGGACAAAGATGGACAGGGGGACAGGAGGAAAGGGGGGAGATGTATGAGGGGGAATGTTTGCGAGAGATGGAGAAGGGGTATTTAGAACGGTAAGTTAGAGAGGGGACAACTAAGGCGCATCATTGAAAAGCAAAGCAAATGAGCATCATTGCAGTAGCAGGAGCCACGCACATCTTCAGCCTGTGTTGTTGAGACATTGTCAATTAAGCGGTGTCCAATAACAGTATATTCGGTATTTAAGCGATACCTTAAAAAATACTGGAAATATTGAAAGATATTAATCCAGATATTAATCCCCTTGTGCAACGCACACAAGAGGCAACAGCTTCTATCTCTACAAGCGGCAATATAAAATAGAGAACAGGCGATTGTTTTCAATCATAGTGTAATAAACCCACGGACCCACCCACCCGCTGAAGCCGTAAATACCAAGACATTACTTCCGTTTAAAATTAAGCCGGAATAATCCTCAGGTATGTGGAGGATGTGGGAGGCCTTTGATCAACCGCCGACTTCCTGCCCCGTCGATGGGGCCACCAGCCCTCAGCCAAATTCATGTGAAACATGTATGTGTGTGTGTATTAAATATTTTAATTTATTATTTCCAAGATTTAGCTGTTAGCTCTTGGACCCCGCCTTCTAAGCGTCGGTTGTCTAATGTACCGACTCTCGGCCTCTTTTCCTCCATCATATCTAAACAACATATACTTTTATCTAACACACACACACATCCCCAAGATGCAGCCTTTAGCAGCTTCCTGACTTTCAGGTTCCTATTTACTGCAAGGTGAATAGAGGCATTAGTGTGTGTATGTTTGTGTCTGTGTGTGTGTACGTGTGTACGTGTGTGTGTGTACGTGTGAGTGCGCGTGTGTGTGTTTGTGTGTATACTCACCTAGTTGTGGTTGCGGGGGTTGAGCTCTGGCTCTTTGGTCCCACCTCTCAACTGGCAATCTACTGATGTACAGATTCCTGAGCCTACTGGGCTCTATTATATCTGCATTTGAAACTGTGTATGGAGTCAGCCTCCACCACATCACTGCCTAATGCATTCCATCTATTAACTACTCTGACACTGAAAAAGTTCTTTCTAACATCCCAGTGGCTCACTTGGGTACTAAGTTTCCACCTGTGTCCCCTTGTTCGCCTACCACCCGTGTTAAACAGTTTATCTTTATGTACCCTATCAATTGCTCTGAGAATTTTGTAGGTAGTGATCATGTCTCCCCTTACTCTTCTGTCTTCCAGTGTCATGAGGTGCATTTCTCGCAGCCTGTCCTCGTAACTCATGCCTCTTAGTCCTGGGACTAGCCTATTGGCATACCACTAAACTTTTTCAAGCTTCGTCTTGTGCTTGACAAGGTGTGTGTGTACGTGTATAACACACACGTACTTATGTGGTACGTATGTACTACATAATTGTAAGGCATTTGCTGAATTAAAAAAGTCGGCTAGCAGTCCACCCTTAACGACACAATTAACTCATTACATAAAAAAATACGTGGCTGTGCAACAGTGTGTGGGAATTGGGGAACTGGTGTGCATTTAGACGACTGGTGAGGACCAACAATGACGTAGAAGGATGGCACCAGCGTCTGAATCAAAGGGCAGTGAGGGACAACTTGGCTTTATATATTTTAATCCCCTTACTGTACCGTGAGGCGTCCCTGGTAACCTTGCAATACCAACTGGTTTCTGATCAAATCTAAAGTCCAGTCGCCGCAAGGGCAATGAAGAGAAACAGGAACATTTGTGGAAGCTTTGGGATCGTTACGAGGAAAAACAGATAAGCACCTCACAGTTTCTCAAGGAATGTTCGCGTTTTATCCCAGGAAGTGCCTGAACTAGAATTAGAAAACAGCAGTCTGTTTACTGGTTGTTATTTAACTTAAGTTAGTTGTAAATGATAAAGTAAAAATAGCCACTGAGAACTGATGAGTTGCCCAAGACTTTTGCCCGTAAAGAGGGAATTGATTACAAACTTGGACTGCCTTTGAGCAGCCTGAGGGCAGCAATATCCCAGGAACATCAACTAAATTTCGGAGACTTGAAGCAAAGTGAAATTCACACCAGTTACTCCATCTATCATCATTCTATTATGCAGGAAGAACCGCCCGTCTATGGGTCATCCAATAATGTTAGCAGACTTCTAGATGTTACCACTGCTAGGCTTAGGCTCGGCTACAAGTACCTCTGGGAGTTTGTAACATCTGCTGATGTAGATTTGACTATATGTAAACTGTCAGCAGAACTATTCGCTTACTTTGCGTCATTATATAATGGAATGTGAAAAAATCGCGGAATTTAGAGATAACACCATCAATAGTGTCCAAGAAATGTGTAAGTACTTCATTCATAATGATGTGCTGCTCGAAATCTTAGCGAAGTATCCAAAATTTGCTTACTGTAGGTAATGCTGCACATGACTGTAAAGCTGCCGCCCAGTTGAATGGGAGTGGAGTACATGACTGTAAAGCTGCCGCCCAGTTGGATGGGTGTGGAGCACATGACTGTAAAGCTGCCGCCCAGTTGGGTGGGTGTGCAGCAAGACTAGTAACTGTGTGACTCACCATAGATGTAAAGTGCCTTGTATAGTGACTGTTGTGAGCCTCTTGTTGATCACTTGTGACACAAAGATTATTGATGTGTGTATTTGTGTAGGTGATTAGATTTGTATATGTATACGTATATATATATGTACATGTATGTATGAGAGTGTGTACATGTATATATAATATTAATAATTTTGTAACTAGCGTCACAAATTGTTATTTGCGTAGCTAAACGAACTAGAGGGTTCAGTTCCTGAACCGATTATGTGCCTCTGTAATTTTTTACACCACCGCCCAAGGGATAGGTATGGGGTGCATAATAAAGAAAGAAATAGAATTGAATTGGTCTGATTAAGACTTTAGGACCATGTAATCTATGTTTTGCTCCACTACTTACTGGTTGAGTATGGGGTGCATAACAAATAATAGCCTCCTTCGGGGGCGCCTTGTTTCTAAACGTGTTAGTCTTAAATCCTTTAATCTCAAATCTTGCTACAATGTACCTCTTAATATATGTTATTTACTCTCGCAATCCAATGTACCTTCTTGTATATAAATAAATAGATTTCAACTGTAAGGGGGTATGGTTTGCACCTTGTTATTCTAATAATGGATAAATAATTTTAATATGGAAGCGCTAATTATATGAACAAGTGCCATGTATAGCATATAATATAGCCATGTAATCATATCTAATATAAATGGTGTTTATAAATCTTGTTTATCTGTATCTTTTGCTACCCAGTCTCCCAATCTTTATGTACCCAATCTGAACATCTTTACCATTGTGATCATTGCTGTCTTATATGTGCTGTCAATCTGCTGTATGGTGTCTATTAACCTTGTTTAAATTACTAATCAAGCTGTCAATGTAATCAATCAGAGCTTTAATATAACAATATGCTTTAATATACCTACTTATCTCTCTCATCTCATTTTTGTCTTGTAATGTATCTTTATCATTTATCAATTCTGATTGAAATTACCTACTTAAAATTATCTGCTAGATTAAGGACCTGCCCGAAACGCTGTGCGTACTAGTGGCTTTACAAGAATGTATATACTGTACTATCCAATGTATTCTCACAAACCCAATGTACCTTCTTGTATATATATAAATAAAATAAAATAAAATAAAATAAAATGTATTTATTCAGACGAGAACAACAGCGAACACAAACCAGCGCATATACGAACGGAATGGTTTGTATGTACAAACTTCTCAGTGAACGAAGTTGTTTCTAGCCCGGTATCCGAAATTGCAGTATACGACTTGACCAGTCCCCGGCTGGGATAGGGATGTCAAACGGCAGTAGCAATGTCAAAGCGCGAAAACAAGACGTGATCAGGCGGCACCCAGGCAAAGGAGGTGTCCAGACGTCCGCTCGGCGTTAAGGTTGAACCAGGAGTCTCTAAAAAGTAAATAAATAAAATGAATGCAAAGTAGTGCATTCACCATGGAAGCAATGTTTCCTTCAGAAAGTATATAAACGTGTACCATTATATTTTAATTAATAAATTGCAAGCATATTCTTTAATTCGAAAAAATTAGGAAAACATGTTGTAGAAAACCATGTAGAAAACCAGTTACAAGCAATAGTAAGAAGTAGGAAAAATAAAGTGTGGCACCAGAAAGAACACTGGAACGCCTAGGTGAGCGTCGTGGCCATTATCACAACACGGGACGGTGAGTGTCCAGAAATGAGCATAAAACCTTCCCACGTACGATCGTCGTCGCCCCTAAATCAACACAACAACCTTCCCACAAGCTGTATCTATCATAAAGAAGAACCACTCTTAATGCAGTCATCCGGAGAAGAAAACCTTCCCACAAACTTCACCTATTATAAAGAATTGGCCGAAACGCATTGCGTAATAGTGGCTTTAGGCATTGTATGTACTAGCTCTATCTATATATCAATCCATTAATGTAACATCACTTGTATGTATGTATGTACCTTACCTGAATAAACATATTTATTTATTTATTTATTTATTTATAAGCCCACCATTGACCGCAAAGTGCTCACATCAAGTCTAACTCTACAACAACCTAAGAAACAACACTCAAGCCTTGCCTAACCCTCAACATTGACGTCCCACCGTGAGGCGTCACCCAGCATCACCACTCATGCAGTCATCCAAGGAGAAAACCTTCCCACAAACTGCACCTATCATAAAGAAGAAGCCCACCATTGACCTTCAAGTTCTCACATCAAGTCTAACTCTACAACAACCTAAGAAACAACACTCAAGCCTTGCCTAACCCTCAACATTGACGTCCCACCGTGAGGCGTCACCCAGCATCACCACTCATGCAGTCATCCAAGAGAAAACCTTCCCACAAACTGCACCTATCATAAAGAAGATGAAGACTCACCAGTGTCCAGAGTGTGGGAAGGTATTCACTTATCTTTCACATATGAAGCGTCACATGTTAGTGCATTCGGGTGAAAAACCTCATAATTGTCCAGAGTGTGGGAAGAGGTTTAATCGGGTTGGAAATATGAAGAAACACATGTCAGTGCATTCGGGTGAAAAACCTCATAAGTGTCCAGAGTGTGGGATAAGGTACAGTCGGCTTGGAAGTATGAAGAATCACATGTTAGTGCATTCGGGTGAAAAACTCATAAGTGTCCAGAGTGTGGGAAGAGTTTCAGACAGCTCGGAAGTATGAAGAATCACATGTTAGTGCATTCAGGTGAAAAACCTCATAAGTGTCCAGAGTGTGGGATGAGGTTCACTTGGCTTGGAAGTATGAAGAATCACATGTTAGTGCATTCGGGTGAAAAACCTCGTAAGTGTCCAGAGTGTGGGAAGAGGTTCAGTCAACGTAGACATATGAAGACTCACATGATGACGCACATTGATGAAAGACCTTTTGAGTGTGATGAGTGTGGCAGAAGGTTTAAATATCGTGGATCTATAATAAATCACATGTTAGTACATACAGAAGAAAGGCCTTTTGAGTGTGATGAGTGTGGCAGAAGGTTTAGAGATCGTGGCTCTATAATACGTCACATGTTAGTACATACAGAAGAAAGGCCTTTTGAGTGTGATAAATGTGGCAGATTATTTAAGTCACGTAAAGGTATAAAAGCACACGTGTTAGTGCATTTGAATGATAAAACTTCATGAGTGTTGAGAGCTTAAAAGAGATTCGGTCATCTTTGTAGTATGAAAACTCACAAGACGGTGCATTTGGGTGATAGGTTAAACATTTTGAGTGTGAGAGATAAATCAGAAAATGTTTTAAGTATAATGTATATTAAAGCACATTAAGTATAATGTATATTAAAGCACATTAAGTATAATGTATATTAAAGTTCATTAACTTATAATACCATTTTTCCAATTTTAAAATTGTTAGAAATTGTAAACTTTATCAGGAAAATATCTTGTATTCTCCATAGCTGCAACCATTATTTTATTATATATTTTTATACTGTTTTACCTTAACCAATTTTATATACTGTATTCAAAAAAATGGTGATGCTACTTCACTGTAACTTGTTTCTTGCTCTCCAACCTCTGCCCTATTTTCCTTCTGTTGTCATGATCGTGTATGTACAACTGGTACCAATTGTCTTCGTTGATATCTGTGTACCTCATAGCTTCCGTTCCATTTTCTTCTTTGCCACAGAAAAAACGTGGCAATGTTCCACAGCAACAGTGCTGGCATTGGCAGTGCCATCACTGCCACCACATTTGAAGGCTAGAAAGCAAGCCAAAAGCACTCTAGTTGATTGTTAACTTTTAACTGTGGTTTTATATATATACTATTGTACTATTTTTATGAAATATTAAAATAATTTTTGTTATTTTGCTTAATGACTGAGATATATAAATCACTAACAAATATATATTAGACTGGAATTTATTTCAGCTAAACCTCTTCATTTATATTTGCATCAGATTTTTTAGTAGTCTGACCTATCTACAGTAGTTATAGTGATCTAACCCTTGCATTATTGTGTGCATTAAGATAGATTCTGATAAAAGACTAACCTTAGTTGAGTAGTCATATTAGCCTGACTGGCATTTATAATTTTCTGAGTTGGAAATATATATTACTCTAGCCCAACGATGTATAGTAATATATATTACTCAGCTGTTAAATAATATTTGCCAGACTGAGATATTTATGTTTAGCAGTTATATTATCCTGACTGGCAATTATATTATCCTGATGCTGGCAATTATATTATCTTGCCTGGCAATTGTATTAATCAGACTTACAATTACTAGTTATTATATGTGCTTGGGGTTCTACTACCCAAAATCACTTACGTCCTCTAATTACTCAACACAAAGCTGCTGTTAGGACAATATCCAATTCTGGCCCCAGACATCACTCGGTACCCCTACTCAAATCTCTGAATATGTTAGACATTAAGTCACTGCACATTCTCTCATGTGTATTATACATATATAAAACACTAAACTATAATGCCAATCCTGATCTCAAAAGCTTCATAGAAGGTTGTAACAGAACCCATGAGCACCACACCAGAAATAAATACAGTTTTGATATTCCTAGAGTACGACTTAATCAAACTAGAAATGCTCTACAAATCAAGGGGCCCAGAATGTGGAATGACCTTCCCAACCATGTTAAAGACTGTACCTCTCTCAACCAGTTTAAGTTAAAAACGAAGTTATACCTAATAAATTCCCTGTAACCTACCTTACCCTTCTATTGTCACCCAATGTCTGTTTTTCTTTAAAGAGCACTGTTTGTCGATATAATTGTATTTGTGCTGCTTTTTCATCTATGTTTTCATTTCTTGTTTTCATTCTACTCATTATGCTCAATTAGTATTAAGCTTGTCATTTAAGTTTATCATGCCCGAAACGCTTTGCGTAATAGTGGCTTTAGGCATTGTATGTACTAGCTCTACCTATAAGTCAACCAATTCTTGTAAAAATTTATTGTATGTATGTACCCTACCTAAATAAAATTGTATTGTATTGTATTGTAATTGTATGTATCCAGACTGATAATTACATTAACTTGTCAATCAAATATACTATCCTGACTGTGAATTATGTGAGCATGACTCCGGCAATTATATTAGCCTGAATCCGACAATTATAATAGCCTAACAGACAATTATATTATCTTAACCTTCAATAATATTATACTGATTTGCAATTATATTACATATATCCTGACTGATAATTGCATTAACTTGACTGGCAAATTTGTTATCCTGACTCAATTAAATGAGTCTGACTGGCAATTATATTAGCCTGACACTGGCAGTTACATTAGTGTGCTGGTAAATATATTATCCTGAATGACAATAATATTATCCTGACACAATTATATTAGAATACTGGCAATTATAATATATTATCTGACAATAATATTAGCCTGACTCTGCCACTTGTATTAACCCATTTTATAAAGTGGCATTTTTCATTTATTATATTACCATGACTATAATTTATAATATTTTTTTGGAGTATTTCATTGAATATAGATTCAGATTCAGATTCAGATTCAGATGTTTATTCAGGTAAGGTATATACATACAAGTGATGTTACATTAATGGATTGATATATAGATAGAGCTAGTACATACACTGCCTAAAGCCACTATTACGCAATGCGTTTCGGGCAAATAGTTAGCCTAGACTTAATTACTGCTAGTATTTTCATCAGTTGTCTATATTTCCATTATTCTCAATATCTTTCATTAATTATTAAGTAAATTATTAATTATTATGTAAGCACAATTATTAAGTAAATTATTAATTATTAAGTAAGCATTCATTAATAAGTATTTCTAACTATAAATTACAGTGTAATGATTTTTAATTTGTAGATATAAACTTAAATTTAATCATTGCATAATTGGTATGTATGATTATTATAGGCCTGTTTTACCAGGTATAGAAGTAGCCTTATGGCAGGGGTGGCCAAACTTGCTTACTGTAAGAGCTGCAAATGATAAACCTCAGATGTTTGAGAGCTGCAGGAGAACCATTTGAGAGCCACAGCTTCCTTACTGAATAATGTCAACAGTGTCTGCTGGCAATTTATTTATGATTTTCACTCATTTAACTTATTTTTCCTTAAGTATGATTTAGGTGGATAGTCTTATGAAAAGTTTTTGTGATTAGGTTCATACTGGCATTTCAAGTTCCTGGCTTTGTAATGACTGAATGGCACTTGGCAAACAAGACACAAAGATTTACCTCCTTTAACTGTGAATGCAAACTTTGTTCCACAAGTATCGGAACTTTTTATATAGTCGTGCATTTCTTGCCCTGGATTCAGGTAGAAACTTCTAGAATATTCACATTCTCAAGAATTTTTTACTAGCCGCATATTAAAGGTCAAAGAGCTACGGTTTTTGCCACCCTGTGGCCAAACCACAGCTTGTAATTTGTCATCTAGGCAAACCAAAACAATATAGTTTATTGTTTTGATTGGCAGTTTAGGTTCGTGTTGTGTTGATGTATGTGAATGATGTGTAGTTATTTGCTTAGGAATAATTGGCCCATATTATTTATAGATATAATATGGTGTAATACTTGCCTCTTACCTATTACGTTTTAATTATATTATAAAGAACTGGACGATTGTTTCAACATAAAAGGTCACTGTCCACTCTCAGTAACTAGAAGTTAAAGAACTTACTTGACAATTATCTCAACATACAAAGTAACTGTTCACTTACAGTAACTATATGTTATAGAACTTGCAGGAAACACTGTGCGTGTTAGTGACCTTACAAGAATGTAAAAATACCAATCTTTTGTAATCTCACCAACCCATTGTACTTGCTTGTGAATAAATTATTATTAATATTATTAATAATATTATTAACTTGACAATTATCTTAACATACAAGGTCACTGTCCACTTACAGTAACAATATGTTATAGAACTTAGCTAACTCCTATTAATAACTTACATTATTGGTAACAGTGGGATAATTATGTTGAGGTACTAATAGGGTCAGTTTGTTCAGATAGATCACATTGGGAGAGGAATTTATTGAGATTATCCTCGTGTGATAATACAGTGTGGCTTCAGACCCATAAAAGCACCAACACTGCTCTTATAAATATGCTTAAATTATTACATGCAGTACTTAACAAAAATGAGCTCCCCATAGGTTTGTTTGTTGACTTACGTAAAATTTAAGGGTTTTGACGCGTTTATTCCGTTTTATTATTTTATTATTTAAGTTTCTTGTGTCCTTATTCTGTTTATACTGTTACACATTCATTCGTTTGTTTATTTTATACGTTTATCCGTTATTTATTTACTTAATTTCAGTTATTACTTTTGCCCTTCTCCTGTTTGTCCTGCTCTCTTTTTTCGCCTATTACTACGCTTTGTTTCCCTTCTTGACCTTATTCTGTTTGTCTGCTACTCTTTATCCGATTATTTGTCTTCCCTGCTTTATGCATATGGCTTCAGGCCCAAAAAAAGCACTAACGATGCACTTATTAGTATGCTTAACTCGATTCATACAGCTCTTGATAAAAATGAGTTCCCTGTTGGGTTATTTGTGGACCTGCGTAAAGCTTTCGATACTGTCAACCACCAAAACCTTCTTCTTAAATTACATCATTATGGTGTCAGAGGACACTCCCTACAATACCTCAAATCCTACCTTACTGACAGGCTCCAATGTGTTTCTGTGAATAATACAATTTCTCCCACCCTACCCATCAACATTGGTGTTCCCCAGGGCAGCATACTTGGCCCTCTCCTCTTTCTCATCTACATTAATGACCTTCCAAATGCCTCCCAACACCTCAAACCAATCCTATTTGCTGACGACACAACCTTCATTTACTCCAGTCCTGATCCCCTTGCTCTAAATGCCACAGTAAATACTGAGCTAAATAAAGTCCATCTGTGGCTAACTGCCAACAAACTCACCCTTAACATTGACAAAACTTTCTATATTCTGTTTGGCAATAAATCCTCTAATCAAATAAATCTCAAAATAAACAATACCCAAATTTGTAACAAATTAGATGGCAAATTCCTTGGCATTCTCATTGACCACAAGCTGAATTTCCAGGGACACATTCTAAACATATTAAAAAAAGTTTCAAAAACTGTGGGCATTCTTTCTAAGATCAGATATTATGTACCATGCCCTGCCCTGGTGACTCTCTATTACTCCCTTATCTATCCATATCTCAACTATGGTATTTGTGCTTGGGGCTCTACTACCCAAAATCACTTACGTCCTCTAATTACTCAATACAAAGCTGCTATTAGGACAATATCCAATTCTGGCCCCAGACATCACTCGGTACCCCTACTCAAATCCCTGAATATGTTAGACATTAAGTCACTGCACATTCTCTCATGTGTATTATACATATATAAAACGCTAAACTGTAATGCCAATCCTGATCTCAAAAGCTTCATAGAAGGTTGTAACAGAACCCATGAGCACCACACCAGAAATAAATACAGTTTTGATATTCCTAGAGTACGACTTAATCAAACCAGAAATGCTCTACAAATCAAGGGGCCCAGAATGTGGAATGACCTTCCCAACCATGTTAAAGACAGTACCTCTCTCAACCAGTTTAAGTTAAAAACGAAGCTATACCTAATAAATTCCCTGTAACCTACCTTACCCCTCTATTGTCAACCCATGTATGTTTTTTTTTTTTTTTTTCAAATCAACGCTGTTTTAATGTAATTTTCTGTAATAATTTGTAATTGTATTTGTGCTGTTTTTTCAACAATGTTCCCCCCTCTTTTACCCCTATTTTTATTTGTACTCAACGCATTTTTTTCTTTTTACCCATTAGTTTTAAGCTTTAGTCAGTAGTGTTTTTTCCTGCCCGAAACGCTTTGCGTAATAGTGGCTTTAGGCATTGTATGTACTAGCTCTATCTATAAAGCCAACAAACTTTGTAAAATCTCTTTATGTATGTACCTTTGCCTAAATAAAAATTATTATTATTATTATTATTATTATGCCTCTTATTTTTTTTTATTTTACTATGATTATTTCTTTACCTATTATTTTATTTACTCATTATTTTATTTTCTCTTATTCTGTGTATTCTATTCTGTTCTGTATATTCTTATTCTGTGTTATTCTGTGTATTCTACTTATTCTGTGTTACTGCCTCCTTTTTTCGCTTTCTTCGTTTATTCATTATTTATTTTATTATTAAGTTTTCTTATGTCCTGGCATTTAATTTTAGTTTATTTACAGTTTTATATCTTTTGGTTTATTTAATTAATTAAAGTTCATTTTGTTTTGCTCATTTTTAAAGTTTATTAACTAATTAAAGTTTGTTTCTAAATTTATTTTAGTTTATTTCCGAGTTTATTTACTTATATTTATTTTATTTACTCATTATTTATTTTATTTTCTCTTCTGTACTGATTCTGGGTTATGCTTCCATTTTTCGCTTTCTCCGTTTATTCATTATTTATTTTATTAAGTTTTCTTATGTCCTGGCATTTCATTTTAGTTTATTTACTAAATTTATATTTTTGATTTATTTAATTAATTAGTCATTTTGTTTTGTTTATTTTAAGTATTAATTAATTAAAGTTTGTTAAATTTATTTTATTTTATTTACTTTTACTCGCCTATTACTACGTTTTGTTTCCCTTAATTTTCCACCCTGCTTTATGTATTAATTTCCTTTATTTACTTATGTCCTTATTCTGTGCTACTGCCTCCTTTTATTCGTTTTCTCCCTTTATTCTTTATTTATTTAATTACTTAGGTTATTACTTTTGTTCCTTTTCTGCTTATACTGCCACACTTTCATTCGTTTGTTTCTACGTTTATTCGTTATTTATTTACTTTATTTCAGTTATTACTTTTGCCTTTGCTCTGTACTGCTCACATTTATACGCTTTCTCTAGCGTTAATGTTTCTAGTCTTGTTTTCCCGGTTATTCTGCTCCTCTTTTCGTTATTTCTATTTTCCGTTTTATCTGTTATTTATTTACTTTATTTATTTACTTTGCCTTTATTTCTGTTCGTCTGCTACCCACTTATGCATTTATTTTATCATTCCGTTTCATACGTTATTTATTCTCTTACTTCTTATGTCCTTATCCAGTTTTACTCCTTCCATTTATTCGTCTTTCTCCGTTTCTCACTTTTAGTTATTACTTATTTTTTTTTCTCTGCTTCCATGCTTTGCTTTACATGGTTATAAGTTATCTTGCTTACACGCTTAGCCATGTTTCCTTTCCTGTCCTGCCCTGGCCGCCCGCTTATATTTTCCACTCTCCGCAGTACAGGGATG
>NC_091155.1:46134828-46339828 GCF_040958095.1 Procambarus clarkii
TAGTCGTACTCTAGGAATATCAAAACTGTATTTATTTCTGGTGTGGTGCTCATGAGTTCTGTTACAACCTTCTATGAAGCTTTTGAGATCAGGATTGGCATTATAGTTTAGCGTTTTATATATGTATAATACACATGAGAGAATGTGCAGTGACTTAATTTCTAACATATTCAGAGATTTGAGTAGGGGTACCGAGTGATGTCTGGGGCCAGAGTTGGATATTGTACTAATAGCAGCTTTGTGTTGAGTAATTAGAGGACGTAAGTGATTTTGGGTAGTAGAGCCCCAAGCACAAATACCATAGTTGAGATATGGATAGATAAGGGAGTAATAGAGACTCACCAGGGGAGGGCGTGGTACATAATATCTTAACAAGCCGGAGCGCGGGTCAGGTCACACAAGAATAAGATACGCACAAACCTGTATACCAAACACAAGGGTGCTAATTGTCTAGTTGTTGTAGTTTAGGGAAACACCTGAGGGAGAGAGAGGGGGAAGGGTGGAAAAGTAGTGTGGGTAGTGTGAAGGAGAAGAGTGGAACAAATGAGAATAGGGTGCATAATAAATGAACTAAACTAACCTATTATAATATAGATATTTTAATGGGTGAAGGGAAAGGAGAAGAGAAGAGAAGAGAAGAGAAGAGAAGAGAAGAGAAGTTTTCAGGAAAATAGGAAGACTTTATAATTTACCTCATTTATTATATACTCCCATACCCATCTTGTGGGTGTTAGTAGACCCCATACCCATTCTATGAGCGGTAGTAGACCCCATACCCATCCTGTGAGAGGTAGTGGACCCCATATCCATCCTGTGAGGGGTAGTGGACCCCATACCCATCCTGTGGACGGTAGTAGACCCCATATCCATTCTATGAGCGGTAGTAGACCCCATACCCATCCTGTGAGAGGTAGTGGACCCCATACCCATCCTGTGGACGGTAGTAGACCCCATACCCAATCTATGAGCGGTAGTAGACCCCATACCCATCCTGTGAGGGGTAGTGGACCCCAATGGTTGTTTTGCAAGTAGCCCTTTTCACCAGTACAGCGAAAAGTACTTCGTTATATAATTTTCAGAGAGAAAGCGACAGGATGTTTGGAGAGGAAAAAAAAAGAGAGATGTATGAAGGACGGGAGGAGAAAGGAGAAGGGGAGAAACAGGTGGTGAGGAGGAGACAGGTGGAAAGGGGGGGGAGATGTGTGAGGGGGAATGTTTGCGGAAGATGGAGAAGGGGTATTTAGAACGGTAAGTTAGAGAGGGGGCAACTAAGGCGCATCATTGAAAAGCAAATGAGCATAATTGCAGTAGCAGGAGCCACGCACATCTTCAGCCTGTGTTGTTGAGACATTGTTAATTAAGCGGTGTCCAATAACAGTATCTTCGGTATATATGCGATACCTTTAAAAATACTGGAAATATTAAAAGATATTAATCCAGATATTAATCCCCTTATGCAACGCACACAATAGGCAACAGCTTCTAGCTCAACAAGTGGCAATATAAAATAGAGAACAGGCGATTGTTTTTCACTCATAGTGTAATAAACCCACGGACCCACCCACCCGCAGAAGCCGTAAATGCCAAGACATTACTTCCGGTTAAAATTAAGCCGGAAAAATCCTCAGGTATGTGGAGGATGGGGGAGGCCTTTGATCAACCGCCGACTTCCTGCCCCGTCGAGGCCATTACAGATGATGGTCGCCCTCAGCCAAATTCATGTAAAACATGTATGTGTATGTTACGAACCCGGATCCAGCGTCCTAGCCTGGAGCAGTGACAAACACGCCATCTGTGGGTCAGCTCCCGAAACCCCCGCCAAACGAACGACGACACCTAGTGAGGACAGCGTGTACTGGCCTCGAGGACCAGTTTCCAGTCTGGTTCAGAGCTCAACACCGCCGCTCCTGACCTCTGGTGAGGTGGTGCTCCGACGACAGCGCCATCTATGGAGTGGATATGTCGGGCGTTTGTATCTGAGCCTGTGAGTGTGGTGTATTAGTGTCCCGGTTATTAATGACGTGTCTGCTTACAGAGCCGACCTGGGACCACTGTGTTGAAGGTGGAGTCAGTCTACCCGAGGCAGCCAGTCTCCATACTGTGAAGTTTGCTGCAGCTGTTGTGACGTCGTCCCCCCGGAAGAACACTGTGGTGTGGTAAGCCTGCCAGTGGAGTGGCAGTGGAAGGATTTACCCGGGACCGACGGTTGGAGACGATAATCCACTGGGGTATTGAGGACAGGAGGGTGATTGGTGATATCACACGAGACTCCTGTCTAGGGCGTACCCCTTTTTATCGTTCGTGGAGTGGCCGTACCAGCCTTGGTGGCTCAGTACCTGCCAGCAGACCTGCTGGACGTGTGGTTGACGGCCTCCACGACGGTGCCCCCAGTGGACCTGTGTTGTGGCTGACCTGTGGCCAGGGTAGGCTCGGCGTTCTCAGAGGACACGTCTTGAGGCCACGAAGAAAGCACCGCGGACTCAGCACCTAGCTTCGAGGATCCATAGTCTCCAGCAGAAGACTACAGTGTTGATCCCCTTTGTAAAGTGTTAATACCCCTCCCCCTTGTGTACTTTTATTATATATATTTAAACGGTGAAGGTGAACATTATATTATATTAAGTTCTTAGCTTTCTTTCCCTACTCCCTTTAAGTTACTTGCGTCACGGATCGCATCCCTTGAAAGCCTCTACTGGCTTGGGGTCGGATATATATATCTTCCTCTAACGACATCAGAGTAAGAACCCCGTTGCGTCCCGAGAGGGCCGTAACATAATTGGCATCCCCAGCGGGATCCGTCCCCTTGTTAAGTATGTTTGACAGGGGTGGTGAAGTGGCGTAATCCCTGTATATAATTCCCCCTGTGTGACGATTGTGACGTTATACGTCCTGTGCGGTGCTCAGTGACTAAGTGCAATATTGACTAGTGCGGTGCTCAGTGATTCAGTGCAATATTGTAGAGCGAAGTGTTCGCTTGGACTCAGTGCAATATTGGGTAGTGCGGTGCCCGGAGTGATTACGTGCAATATTGGCAAGTGCAGAGTTTGGTGCGTTAAAGTGCAATATTGACGTAGAACAGTGCTCGGTGCGTTAAGTGCTAACGTGTAAACGGTGTGTTAAGTGTTCCATCTGTGACAATGGCAGACAAGGCTACCATCGATGATCTGGACGATGTCCAGGCTTTCCTGAACAGAGAGGACTGTCTTGCCAGATTAAAATATCTGAGCAAACCAGAGCTTGTACTAGTGAGCGCCTACCTGGAGATAAAGATCCGTGCCAGTGATTCCCGTGTGGAGATCTTGTCCAAGGTTCACCGGCACCTGAAGGCAGAAGGGAAACAGGAAGGCGGAGCTCCTAGTACAAAGGAAGGTGAGGAAATAGCTTCCACGGAAAAGGAAGAAAAGGGCAGCGACGTTGATAGTGATGCAGGTGAGCTTAATATCAGCTTCCTAACGGTCAAAATGCGCGCCCTAGAGATCAATCGTGAAATAGAATGGAAGAAATTAGAAATGGAACGAGAGACAAGATAAAGAAATGGAGATGAAAGAAAAAGAATTGGCGATGAGGCGTTTAGAATTAGAAAGAGAAGAGAAACGAGAGAGAGAAGAGAGAGAAAGAGAAGAAAGAAGAGAAGAACGAGAAAGAGAGAGAGAAGAACGAGAAAGAGAGAGAGAAGAACGAGAAAGAGAAGAAAAAGAAAGACAGAGACAACATGAACTAGAAGTATTACGACTAGGCGCTGGACAGAGACAAACTGGAGTAAGCGGTTTCGATCCGGTAAGGAATATCAAAATGGTCCCCAAATTCAACGAGAGAGAAGTTTCGAAGTTCTTCGCAGCCTTCGAGAAAGTCGCTGCCTCTTTGGAGTGGCCAAGGGAGAATTGGGCCATCATGATACAGTCCGTCTTGACTGGGAAGGCCCAAATCGCCTACTCTACGTTATCCCTTGACGACTCCGGCGATTACGATATGGTGAAGAAAGTGGTGCTCATGGCGTACCAATTGGTACCTGAGGCATATAGGCAAAAGTTCAGAAACCTGAAGAAGACCTCAGAGCACACTTTCACCGAATTCGCCACCATCAAGGAGCGACTTTTCCAAGAATGGTGCGCCTCTCGGAAGGTGGAGACCAGGGAAGACCTCGAACAGCTGATTCTGCTCGAGGACTTCAAGGATTGTTTGTCTGGAGACCTCAAGACGTACTTAGAGGAACAGCAGGTGGAGACCTTGAGTGCAGCAGCCACCATGGCTGAAGAGTACATCCTGACTCATAGGCCGTCTGCTAAGTACGTCCCAAGGAATTACCAGCGCCGGTTTGACAGACCTCATGATGAAGAAGAAAGACCCGTCCCACAAAGTGCTAAGAAGACGCCCCCAAGTAGCCCCCGAAGAACAAGTCCTAGCAGTACGAAACACCGGAGCCCGAGGAGGAATATGGTGTGCTGGACTTGTGGGCAGAAAGGGCATATAGCTGCTAGGTGCCGAGGCAGAAGAGGTGGCAGCGCACGAAGGGAGGTGATGTTGATGAGCTGTGGAACATCACCAGCAGAAAGCCAGTCGACGACGACGCAGGAAGAACCCAGATTGTTTTCCCCTCACACTTCAGGCGGGTATGTATCGAGTGATCATACTGGTACATCAGTTGTAGTGCTCAGAGATAGTGGAGCAGCCCAGTCCCTGATCGTGAAGAGCTCGTTACCCGAGGGAGTGAGTGTGGATGGGAGACCAGAGGTTATCCTGGTTGGGTTTCCGAGAACGCAGTATATCGCCCCCTTAGTGCCAGTACATCTCGACTCGCCTTATTTCAGCGGCACATGTGCGTTGGCAGTAGTCGATACCCTCCCTGTGGCTGGGATTGACGTGGTACTAGCCAACGACTTGGTGACCGATTGGAGCACCAATCATCCCAAGGTTGCGGACGAGTCTACCGGAACAGCACGGTCTGAGGTAACAGGCAATGGTAATGTCCAGGTAAAGACAGACCCGGATTTGAACATGTCTAATTTGTCCTCTCCCCCGCAGATCGACAGTTATCTAGCAGTGTCTCCTGATTCTTCTCTCGACAAGGAACATGAGGTTACGATGGCAGAAGTACCTGAGCTAGAAGAGAGGCCTTGTGTGCAGACACCCACGGATACCAACGAGTCTGGAGCGAAGGCTGAGGTGTGCTTGCGGTATGGCAAGTTACAGCATGTAGTGAACCAGCCAGAGATTCCCCAGACGTCAGAGGTAGGTGCGGTGTGTTCAAAAGGTCTAGTGCCCTCTTCGGTCCAAGCCAGGCGTGTGGATGTGGCCGGTTATGGACATGACTGGCTCGGGAAGTTTATCCCTCAATTGGCCTCATGTTTCTTAGCGATACTTTGTTTGATTCTCGTATGTGTTCTCGTTTGTGCTCTCAGTGAGGACCGGTGGACGACCCGACGAATGATGGCTCCCATGAACATCGCGAAGAGGTCCCAGGGATTGGAGATTTGTACTGCAAGTGTTGCAGTTGAAGAAGGGACCTGGGAGGTAATAGATGATACAGGAGGTACGATATGTGATAATGTGAGTGACTGTTTCCGACAGGTTGACACCCCCCGCGTGACTGCTGAGCCTCAACACAGCGTTATACGGAACGTTGGTCGACCTGACGGGGGCAGAGCGAATGCCATCTTCGGTGAGCAAGCAGCCCTGTTGGAACTAGGTGTGGGCCTAGTAGAAGAGTGTATAGTAAGTACTGACTTGCCCATTGTCGCTATCACTCTGAATTATCAGACCCTGTATTCCAGGTTCCTGTCTCCCTGAAGGACCATCGGACTGGCACCAGAAATGCCGTCTGTGGTCAGCCATCATCGGTGCCACGACATAGAGAAGTGTCGAGTCACCCCAGATCGTGTCAAAACCAATCCGTACTAGAGAGGTGTGAGATGATGCCCCTGCTTGACATCGCAGTGGAGATGCGGACGATTATATCAGGCAGATCATTGCCTTCTATCTACAAGTTCCCTTTGTGCCAGGGTTCCTCAGTACAGTTCTGTAGACGTGACAGCCTCGACATCCCAGATCATAAAGCATGCGTGTCCATTTGGAGTTGTGTCGTCGTACTAATTTGGTTTGTGTTTCTTTTTATAGAATCCCAAACCAAATTCTTTTTGGTGGGGAGGTGTTACGAACCCGGATCCAGCGTCCTAGCCTGGAGCAGTGACAAACACGCCATCTGTGGGTCAGCTCCCGAAACCCCCGCCAAACGAACGACGACACCTAGTGAGGACAGCGTGTACTGGCCTCGAGGACCAGTTTCCAGTCTGGTTCAGAGCTCAACACCGCCGCTCCTGACCTCTGGTGAGGTGGTGCTCCGACGACAGCGCCATCTATGGAGTGGATATGTCGGGCGTTTTGTATCTGAGCCTGTGAGTGTGGTGTATTAGTGTCCCGGTTATTAATGACGTGTCTGCTTACAGAGCCGACCTGGGACCACTGTGTTGAAGGTGGAGTCAGTCTACCCGAGGCAGCCAGTCTCCATACTGTGAAGTTTGCTGCAGCTGTTGTGACGTCGTCCCCCCGGAAGAACACTGTGGTGTGGTAAGCCTGCCAGTGGAGTGGCAGTGGAAGGATTTACCCGGGACCGACGGTTGGAGACGATAATCCACTGTGGTATTGAGGACAGGAGGGTGATTGGTGATATCACACGAGACTCCTGTCTAGGGCGTACCCCTTTTTATCGTTCGTGGAGTGGCCGTACCAGCCTTGGTGGCTCAGTACCTGCCAGCAGACCTGCTGGACGTGTGGTTGACGGCCTCCACGACGGTGCCCCCAGTGGACCTGTGTTGTGGCTGACCTGTGGCCAGGGTAGGCTCGGCGTTCTCAGAGGACACGTCTTGAGGCCACGAAGAAAGCACCGCGGACTCAGCACCTAGCTTCGAGGATCCATAGTCTCCAGCAGAAGACTACAGTGTTGATCCCCTTTGTAAAGTGTTAATACCCCTCCCCCTTGTGTACTCTTTTATTATATATATTTAAACGGTGAAGGTGAACATTATATTATATTAAGTTCTTAGCTTTCTTTCCCTACTCCCTTTAAGTTACTTGCGTCACGGATCGCATCCCTTGAAAGCCTCTACTGGCTTGGGGTCGGATATATATATCTTCCTCTAACGACATCAGAGTAAGAACCCCGTTGCGTCCCGAGAGGGCCGTAACAGTGTATGTATTAAATATTTTGATTTATTATTAGCAAGATTTAGCTGTTAGCTCTTGGACCCCGCCTTCTAAGCGTCGGTTGTCTAATGTACCGACTCTCGGCCTCTTTTCCTCCATCATATATAAACAACATATATTTTTATCTAACACACACATCCCCAGGATGCAGCCTGTAGCAGCTTTCTAACTTCCAGGTTCCGATTTACTGCAAGGTGAATAGGAGCATTAGTGTGTACTCACCTAGTTGTACTCACCTAGTTGTGTTTGCGGTGGTTGAGCTCTGGCTCTTTGGTCCCGCCTCTCAACTGTCAATCAACAGGTGTACAGGTTCCTGAGCCTACTGGGCTCTATCATATCTACACTTGAAACTGTGTATGGACTCAGCCTCCACCACATCACCCCCTAATGCATTCCATTTGTCAACCACTCTGACACTAAAAAAGTTCTTTCTAATATCTCTGTGGCTCATTTGGGCACTCAGTTTCCACCTGTGTCCTCTTGTGCGTGTTCCCCTTGTGTTAAATAGACGGTCTTTATCTACCCTATCAATTCCCTTCAGAATATTGAATGTGGTGATCATGTCCCCCCTAACTCTTCTGTCTTCCAGCGAAGTGAGGTTTAATTCCCGTAGTCTCTCCTCGTAGCTCATACCTCTCAGCTCGGGTACTAGTCTGGTGGCAAACCTTTGAACCTTTGCCAGTTTAGTCTTATCCATGACTAGATATGGACTCCATGCTGGGGCTGCATACTCCAGAATTGGCCTGACATATGTGGTATACAAAGTTCTGAATGATTCTTTACACAAGTTTCTGAATGCCGTTCGTATGTTGGCCAGCCTGGCATATGCCGCTGATGTTATCCGCTTGATATGTGCTGCAGGAGACAGGTCTGGTGTGATATCAACCCCCAAGTCTTTTTCCTTCTCTGACTCCTGAAGAATTTCCTCTCCCAGATGATACCTTGTATCTGGCCTCCTGCTCCCTACACCTATCTTCATTACATTACATTTGGTTGGGTTAAACTCTAACAACCATTTGTTCGACCATTCCTTCAGCTTGTCTAGGTCTTCTTGAAGCCTCAAACAGTCCTCTTCTGTTTTAATCCTTCTCATAATTTTAGCATCGTCCACAAACATTGAGAGAAATGAATCGATACCCTCCGGGAGATCATTTACATATATCAGAAACAAGATAGGACCGAGTACAGAGCCCTGTGGGACTCCACTGGTGACTTCACGCCAATCAGAGGTCTCACCCCTCACCGTAACTCTCTGCTTCCTATTGCTTAGATACTCCCTTATCCACTGGAGCACCTTACCAGCTACACCTGCCTGTCTCTCCAGCTTATGTACCAGCCACTTATGCGGTACTGTGTCAAAGGCTTTCCGACAATCCAAGAAAATGCAGTCCGCCCAGCCCTCTCTTTCTTGCTTAATCTTTGTCACCTGATCGTAGAATTCTATAAAGCCTGTAAGGCAAGATTTACCGTCCCTGAACCCATGTTGGCGATTTGTCACGAAGTCCCTTCTCTCCAGATGTGTTACCAGGTTTTTTCTCACGATCTTCTCCATCACCTTGCATGGTATACAAGTCAAGGACACTGGCCTGTAGTTCAGTGCCTCTTGCCTGTCGCCCTTTTTGTATATCGGGACCACATTCGCTGTCTTCCATATTTCTGGTAGGTCTCCCGTCTCTAGTGACTTACTATACACTATGGAGAGTGGCAAGCAAAGTGCCTCTGCACACTCTTTCAGTACCCATGGTGAGATCCCATCTGGACCAACAGCCTTTCAAACATCCAGATCCAGCAGGTGTCTCTTGACCTCCTCTCTCGTAATTTCGAACTCTTCCAAGGCCGCCTGGTTTACCTCCCTTTCTCCTAGCACAGTGACCTCACCTTGTTCTATTGTGAAGACCTCCTGGAACCTCTTGTCGAGTTCTTCACACACCTCTCTGTCATTCTCTGTATACCTGTCCTCGCCTGTTCGAAGTTTCAATACCTGTTCTTTCACTGTTGTTTTCCTTCTGATGTGACTGTGGAGTAGCTTTGGTTCGGTCTTGGCTTTGTTTGCTATATCATTTTCAAAACTTTTCTCTGCTTCTCTTCTCACCCTGACATACTCATTCCTGGTTCTCTGGTATCTCTCTCTGCTTTCTGGTGTTCTGTTATTCCGGAAGTTCCTCCACGCCCTTTTGATCAGTTTCTTCACTTCCATACATGCCCTATATTACCATGGATTCTTCTGTTGCTTCTCGGATTTTTCCTTTTGGGCCGGGATGTACCTGTTGTTACGGTGCCCTCTCCTATTTCTTTCGTTTGCCCGCTTTAAGAGTCACATCAGCTCTCCCTACTGATTCTCTGAGGCTCAGGGAGTCTATTGATATATGTGGCGATCAGACCAGGCTGCCAGTTAAGGGAGACAGTTACATTATAAGTTGTAAGTAAGGGGAAATTGGCGCCCTGATATAAAATGAAAGAGTATCCCCTACTGCAGATATGACGTTTTGGAACGGACACTAGCCGATCGCGGATTGGCCGACTTAGGTCGCGGGCGACCAATCAGGGCCCGCCGTGACGTCACCGAGTGCCCCGGGCGGCGCCAACGTCAGAGTTGACCTGACCGTGAAGGCGAGAGGACGCACCTCGGTCAGCTCTCAAGGATTTGAGGCTCTACAAGCCTTTCTTAGTGGATTAGAGCTGGCTATCGCAGCCCATATTATGTATTGGAGACCCCGCGCTTCTGGGAAGCAAAAAGGAACCAAGTTTATTGAGAAAAAAAAAGAGTGCCAAACTTGGAAAATATTCGGCGACGACGCTGGACGTTGAGGGCCTGGAAAGGTGTGGCGGGCAGGCCTAGCTGTGACCGGGTCACATCCACTGAGGGTTTTGAAAGAACGACACCGTTCCTAGGACAAGAAGCAACGCCTTGTGGAAGGGGCGAGTGTGGGAAAATAGTGATTAGCTCAGTGCCCATTGATGAACCAGGATTGGGGTAGCTGAATCTCAGGGATTGGATCGGCGACGACGCGAAGGCTCCACGACACCTGAGGACCTGTGGAACGTTCCTGGATCGTCAAGGATCGACTCAGGAAGCGTGGGAACCTCACACCATCGAGGGACAGGCGTCGTGAGCCAGGAATGTAAGGTAGATCATTTTCCCTCCCATTTCCCCTTGTGTGAGTAGGCTAGTTAGGCCACAATATTTACTTATGTATGTGGCAATAGGACATTAATACTTTAGTAGTAGAATAGGCTGCAAGGCAGCTTGTGTCCAGGACTGTCAGAGGGGACAGTGTGTATGGATGGCAGGACAGTGAAGAAGAGGCCCCGACGTGGTGAAGAGGCCCTCCTGTGAGAGAGTGTGGGACTCCTGTCTTTCTGCCCAGTTGAAGGAGTGTTGGAGGTCGTGGAAGAAGAGGCTGACGATCTCCAGACTTATTATCCTTATTTCCATATTCATGTATTACTTGTGATTGTATGTGTGTTCATGTAATTTGCGTCAGTAAATTCACACATTTTATCATTGTGTTTAAGTATGCCTCCATTTATAATATTTCTCTATGAGCATACACGAAAGTTATCATAGTACCACCTAGAGAACACTACGTTCTCTATAGAAGTTCTTATTGCCTGGAGAGTGGTAAAGACAGCACGGACCTATATAAAAGTGTACCCTTAGCCATCCGATCAGTATCAGTGCCTGAATGGTGGCAACTAGTAACGTGGAGGCTAGAGAGAGGTAAAGCCACACAGACCTTCCTGGGAGAGTACCCTGGGCCGACAGTCTAGTAGCAGATCTATGGGAGTAGCAATCTTCTGGCTACAAACAATATATAATACACCCACTGAACTGCATTGCTGGGGTGCAGATATAATAACCCAGCTGGCGACCTTGTTAAGAAGAAGATAGAGAAGGCAGGCAGGAAAGAAGTTCCTGCAACCTTTTGTCTGGCAGGCAAGGCTCAGGGAGGTTATGGTTATAAGGTAAGCCTGAGTCTTCCTTCACTCCTCCACGGGTCTAGGCCGGAACTGTTAACAGCAGTTTCCCTGTGTTTGACTGAAGGGCTTCCAGGGTGAATCAGTGGCAGTACCCCCTTTTGTGGTGGAAGCAAAGACCTGCGGAGGTGGGCATTGTTGGTCCTCTCCTGTGTGACCAAGGAGACTCCGGTGAATCCCGGGAGTCGGAGGGGCTGAGTATTCGGCCTTTTGAGCCCCTAGCAGCTGAGTGCTAGCAGAGCCCCGGCCCACCCTTCACGTGACACTGTTTACTGCCTCCTGACACTTTTGGGTAACATAGTCCATCATACCCTGTACAGACTTATCTCTGAGGTCTGTGTCCCAAGGTATTTCACTTAGGAAACTTCTCATCTGTTCATAATTCCCCTTTCGGTATGCCAGCCTTTTGATTCCTAGTTCTTTTTTGGGGGAGATAAGTCCTAGCTCTACCAGGTACTCAAAGTTCAATACACTGTGGTCACTCATTCCCAAGGGCTCTTCCATCTTAACTTCCCTTATATCCCACTCATTTAGGGTAAATATCAAATCAAGCATTGCTGGTTCATCTTCTCCTCTCATTCTTGTTGGTTCTTTGATGTGCTGGCTTAGAAAGTTTCTTGTTGCCACGTCCAGCAGCTTAGCTCTCCATGTTTCTGGTCCTCCATGCGGGTCTCTGTTCTTCCAATCTATCTTCCCATGGTTGAAGTCTCCCATAATTAGTAATCCAGATCCATTCCTGCTAGCAACAGAAGCTGCTCTTTCTATTATGTTAATGGTGGCCATGTTGTTTCTATCATATTCCTGTCTAGGTCTTCTGTCATTTGGTGGTGGATTATATATGACTACGACTATAATTTTTTCCCTCCATTTGTTACGGTACCTGCTATGTAGTCCCTGAAACCTTCACAGTCCTGAATATCCATCTCCTCAAAATCCCAGCCTTTTCTTACCAGCAGAGCTACACCACCCCCACCTCTTCCTTCCCTCTCTTTCCTCATAACTCAATAGTCCTGTGGGAACACTGCATTTGTTATCGTTTTCGTGATCTTTGTTTCTGTGAGGGCTACTATGTCTGGGTTTTCCTCTAGTACCCGTTCTCCAAGCTCATTTGCTTTTTCATCTATGTTTTCATTTCTTGTTTTCATTCTACTCATTATGCTCAATTAGTATTAAGCTTGTCATTTAAGTTTATCATGCCCGAAACGCTTTGCGTAATAGTGGCTTTAGGCATTGTATGTACTAGCTATACCTATAAGTTAAACAATCCTTGTAAATATTTATTGTATGTATGTACCTTACCTAAATAAAATTGTATTGTATTGTATTGTATTGTATTGTATTGTATTATTTGTAATTCCATCTATGTTAGTGTACATCACTTTGAGGCTCACTTTCTTCTGTCCCTTCTCAAATCGCCTCCTTGGTGAGTGTTCTGCTGGTGGGGGAGGCTGTTCCATGGGTGTGAGGACCTGTGAGGTGGATAACAGGGTCTCAGAGGATACTGGGATGAGGGGCGGGGAATCCAGTGAAGGGGGAGGGTATGGGGTGAAAGAGGAGGGAGGATGGGAAGGAAAAGGGGGGAGGGAGGACTCGGGAGGAGGGGAGGGGTTGAAGGGTGGGGATTGGGTGTGGGGGGGTGGGAGATTTGGCTGAACATTTGAGTGGGGGCAGGGAGGGTTTGGGGTAGGGGGGTTTTCTATGCAGAGGGTGGCGGGGTTGTCCTACCTTCTGGTGTTACTGGGTAGCTGGTTGTGGGTTCCCCCCTCGCCTCTGGGGGTGTTGTGTTGGGAGCTGTGACTTCCTGGTTTTCCCCCTTTCGCCCTGCGCCTCTTCCTTGCTTCTGCCGCCACGGCTCTCTCCTCCCTTGTCATGTCTCTCTGGAGGAATACATTTTTTAAATTTCCCACGTTTTTCAGGGAGCTCTTCCTTGATAGGATCTTCTCCTTTGTGCTCTCGTTTGCAAACACTATCTTTATCATTCGGTCTCGGTCTTTGTTGTACCAACCTAGCCTGAAAACCTTCTCAATGCTATGCTCAGCTCCTTCCATGTCTAGTGCCTTTAGTACTTCATTCACTGCTGCTTTGTCTTTGTCATTCCACTCTGTCCTATTAGAGCCTTCCTGTTCTTTAATACCCACAGCAACCACTGATCTGTTCCTTTCCAGTAGTTGGCTAGTGGAGCGTGCCGCCTCCTGTGAGGTGGCTGCTTTCATGGCCACCTCCATCACTGCAGTCATTACTTCAGTTATTTTTTTTTTTAGTATTTCTGCAAATGTTGCTTTTATTGTGGCATTCTCATCCAAAAAACTATTACCTCCTTCTCCCTGGATGGTTTTCTGATTCTCAGCCTCGATACCATTCTCTTTGAGGGCTCTAATCTCCTCCTTTGCTGCTGTCAGCTCTCTTTTCAGGTTGCTTATTTCGTTCTTCATTTCCTGCATCATTTCCTGCATCTCACTCTTGATGTCCTCCAGAAACTGAACGAACATTTCCTTCATTTCGTCACCTTGGCTTGTGTGTATGTTTGTGTGTGTGTACTTGTACTCACGCATTTGTACTCACCTATTTGTGCTTGTGGGGGTTGAGCTTTCGCTCTTTGGTCCCGCCTCTCAACTGTCAATCAACTGGTGTACATATTCCTGAGCCTACTGGGCTCTATCATATCTACATTTGAAACTGTGTATGGAGTCAGCCTCCACCACATTACTTCCTAATGTATTCCATTTGTCAACCACTCTGACACTAAAAAAGTTCTTTCTAATATCTCTGTGACTCATTTGGGCACTCAGTTTCCACCTGTATCCCCTAGTGCATGTGCCCCTTGTGTTAAATAACCTGTCTTTATCTACCCTGTCGATTCCCTTGAGAATCTTGAATGTGGTGATCATGTCCCCCCTAACTCTTCTGTCTTCCAACGAAGTGAGGTTTAATTCCCGTAGTCTCTCCTCAACTGGGGGGACCTTAATTTATTAAGTAATGTTTACAGAGCAACTGCTGTACCCCAATAAAAGATGTCGTGTAACATGACTGAGTAGAATACCAGTACTGCAAAGATGCAACTAAGGGAATGAGTCGTAGGACATTATAACCGTGCCTAGTGCCGGCTAGCCGAAGCAATGTTGCAGTACTCGCAATCAGCTTAATACTATAATTAAAAACAATGCCAGAGTTAATTGAGTGGCACAGCCAGTACAGTATGTATAAAATATATTCTGTATACACAGAGGGCATAGAAAAGAATAGATAAGAATTTCCAGGGGTAATGATATGCTAATGCCTAGTTTACATGTAAAGTCTGCAACCCCTAACTTGCACTACAAGAGAGGACTTGACATATGGTAAGTAGCTGTGCGCAGCCCTAGACTTGGGGATCCGGCGCAGCACCCCCACTCCGCAGGCCAGCGAAGCCGGACCCCCACCCCTCGAAGGGCGAGGTGCCCGCTGGCCGCAGAAGTAACTTATCTAGGTAATGGAATGACGTCTTGCCTGACGTAGGAGTGGAACGCATCACTTTTCCACCTGCCGACTGCTCTGATTGCTGCCGGTGCCAGGCCATCCTTGGACATCTGCGTGGCCCTGCCGATTCTGAAGGAGTGCGAAGCATAATCATTTGGAGGCAGGCCTAGCGCTTGAACGGCAGCCCGGAGCACCCACGTGAAATCTTGTCTGGTGACCGGGGCGCCCGATTCGCCTAGGAAGATAGGTCCTGGTTCCTTGCCCCGTCATCTTATGTAGTTCGCCATGGCACGGACAATGCAGTAGTTGTCTGGTCACGGGCAATCGTCGTGCGGGGAGCCGTTGGGCCTTGTTGCACGCTCCCTTAAGTAGTTGTGTGACTAGGAACTGGCGAGTAGGATCCTCCCTACCGTGCAGCTTGAACATGAAGGCGATTGCCGCAAGGTAGGCGCTGAGAGAGAGCAGAAAGCCAAACCTCGGGACAGCAGCGACTGCAGGAAGTTCGCCAGTGTCGTGGACGAGGCCTTGAAGGGACACTCCCGTCCCCTGTCGTTCGATACATACGCCACGTACTCCGCCCACTTATGTTGATATGCTCGCCGCGTCGCGGGCTGCAGGGAATCGAGCAGCGTCCTTACAGTTTCAGGGTGAAGTTGCAGGGCAGGAGGTGCTGCGGGATTCCGGTTGGCTTCTCGGCGAGTCCTGCGTCTCGCAGGAACGAGGGCGGCAGAACCTGCAACCGGGAAAGAGCGTCACAAACCCCGTTTAACTTGCCCGGGAGGTGAGATGGAAAAAGCGTAATATTATGGGTGGCTATGGGAGAACACTTGAAGTTCTCAAATGTGGGGGACCTCGAAGGGGCCCGCTATGCGCCCCAGGCTCAGTTCCTTGTCGAGCATAGGCCCCACTAAATGTGGCAGGGCTGTAGTTGCTGGGGGGGTACGAGAGGGGAGGGGAGTCCGAGCCCCTTCGTAACTGAGTAGGAAACCCCCCCGGAAGCCTCCGACGACATAGTCCCAGAGGGGGTAACCCACCAGGAGAGCATCAAGTGCTTCTGCGTCCACTGGCGTTGTGACGTGTGTCTTTCTTCCTGCTCTTGTCCTGAGTGGGGCGACGGGAACGATTCTCCTTGGCGGAGGCGACTCGAGGTTTGGCCTGGGGGCACGGGCAGTAGGCAGGGTGTCGCTTGTGGCAGCGCGGGCAGTAGTGCTTGTAGGTGCAGGAGGGGACGGAGCAGCCTGCCCCAGTTGCGTGGAAAGCGTAGCAGTATCCCGGTGGTAATCCATAGGCCCGTGCAGTAGAGAGCGAACGTTCAGCTGGGGAGGCGACTGTGCGAGGCACCGCCTGAATCCGCTCCTGCGCTGCACGTTGTACCGACCGGATCTCCAGGTCGAGTCTTAGTGCGGTCCAAGGGCAGCCCGACCTCTTCTTGTCCCACCTGAAGGCCTCATCGTACCACATCCAGTCGCCTCGGAGGTTGCGCTTCATGGACTTCACGTAGCGGACATAAGTGAAAAACGCCCGCCCCTCGGCGGGATGTCGCTCCAGGTAGATTGAAGCAAAGATGTCAAAGCCGTGCCCCCACTGCTCCGGCATCAGAGGCGGTAGGTTCTTAGTGGATAACTGGGCCTCAGAGGGAGTGGCATGGCGGGTCTCTGAGGGCCTGGCATCGCGTTCATAAGCCAGCAGCTCGCGCAGGTCGATGTACTTGTTCGCCCAGACTTTCTTCCTTAGGGCCAGTGGGACGTGCTCGCCTAGCATGGTGACGGTGATGCCTCGCGTCCCCCAGGGTGGTCCCACCCAAGGACTGGGGGTAGGGGAACACGAGCTCTCTCGGCGGTACTCACCGTTGGAGGACGTGCTGGAAGAGCTGTGTCGCCGCCATGTCGCAAGTCTCCTCGCCCTTGACCGTGGGCGGCGAACAGAGGGGGAGGCTGTGCGTGTAGGCCGGTTCGTGAGGGCGTCCATGTCGCCCGCTCCGCCGGGGTGCGAAGTCTGTCGTTGTCTCGTATCAGAGGGGGGGCTCCGAGCCTGAGCAATGAGCGTCTGCAGCGTTGCCCAGTCGGCGGCCGAAAGTTGTGGGGGTTGTTCGGCCGCGCCCCGCGTGGCCACGCTGGTTGGGCGTGCATCGTGGATGTGGTCGCCGTCCGAGTCAGAGCCGCCCGAAGAGGCCTCCGAAAAGGAGGCGAATCGAGCGGGTTTCACCCTTGCCCTGGGCAGTTGCGTCCTAGCGCCCCTTCGTCGCTGTCCTCTTGTTGACGCCGCCCTTGTCCTCTTCTTCACCATGGGGGGGGGGGGGGGGCCGGCATCCCTGTACTGCGGAGAGTGGAAAATATAAGCGGGCGGCCAGGGCAGGACAGGAAAGGAAACATGGCTAAGCGTGTAAGCAAGATAACTTATAACCATGTAAAGCAAAGCATGGAAGCAGAGAAAAAAAAAATAAGTAATAACTAAAAGTGAGAAACGGAGAAAGACGAATAAATGGAAGGAGTAAAACTGGATAAGGACATAAGAAGTAAGAGAATAAATAACGTATGAAACGGAATGATAAAATAAATGCATAAGTGGGTAGCAGACGAACAGAAATAAAGGCAAAGTAAATAAATAAAGTAAATAAATAACAGATAAAACGGAAAATAGAAATAACGAAAAGAGGAGCAGAATAACCGGGAAAACAAGACTAGAAACATTAACGCTAGAGAAAGCGTATAAATGTGAGCAGTACAGAGCAAAGGCAAAAGTAATAACTGAAATAAAGTAAATAAATAACGAATAAACGTAGAAACAAACGAATGAAAGTGTGGCAGTATAAGCAGAAAAGGAACAAAAGTAATAACCTAAGTAATTAAATAAATAAAGAATAAAGGGAGAAAACGAATAAAAGGAGGCAGTAGCACAGAATAAGGACATAAGTAAATAAAGGAAATTAATACATAAAGCAGGGTGGAAAATTAAGGGAAACAAAACGTAGTAATAGGCGAGTAAAAGTAAATAAAATAAAATAAATTTAACAAACTTTAATTAATTAATACTTAAAATAAACAAAACAAAATGACTAATTAATTAAATAAATCAAAAATATAAATTTAGTAAATAAACTAAAATGAAATGCCAGGACATAAGAAAACTTAATAAAATAAATAATGAATAAACGGAGAAAGCGAAAAATGGAAGCATAACCCAGAATCAGTACAGAAGAGAAAATAAAATAAATAATGAGTAAATAAAATAAATATAAGTAAATAAACTCGGAAATAAACTAAAATAAATTTAGAAACAAACTTTAATTAGTTAATAAACTTTAAAAATGAGCAAAACAAAATGAACTTTAATTAATTAAATAAACCAAAAGATATAAAACTGTAAATAAACTAAAATTAAATGCCAGGACATAAGAAAACTTAATAATAAAATAAATAATGAATAAACGAAGAAAGCGAAAAAAGGAGGCAGTAACACAGAATAAGTAGAATACACAGAATAACACAGAATAAGAATATACAGAACAGAATAGAATACACAGAATAAGAGAAAATAAAATAATGAGTAAATAAAATAATAGGTAAAGAAATAATCATAGTAAAATAAAAAAAAATAAGAGGCATAATAATAATAATAATAATAATAATTTTTATTTAGGCAAAGGTACATACATAAAGAGATTTTACAAAGTTTGTTGGCTTTATAGATAGAGCTAGTACATACAATGCCTAAAGCCACTATTACGCAAAGCGTTTCGGGCAGGAAAAAACACTACTGACTAAAGCTTAAAACTAATGGGTAAAAAGAAAAAAATGCGTTGAGTACAAATAAAAATAGGGGTAAAAGAGGGGGGAACATTGTTGAAAAAACAGCACAAATACAATTACAAATTATTACAGAAAATTACATTAAAACAGCGTTGATTTGAAAAAAAAAAAAAAAAAACATACATGGGTTGACAATAGAGGGGTAAGGTAGGTTACAGGGAATTTATTAGGTATAGCTTCGTTTTTAACTTAAACTGGTTGAGAGAGGTACTGTCTTTAACATGGTTGGGAAGGTCATTCCACATTCTGGGCCCCTTGATTTGTAGAGCATTTCTGGTTTGATTAAGTCGTACTCTAGGAATATCAAAACTGTATTTATTTCTGGTGTGGTGCTCATGGGTTCTGTTACAACCTTCTATGAAGCTTTTGAGATCAGGATTGGCATTACAGTTTAGCGTTTTATATATGTATAATACACATGAGAGAATGTGCAGTGACTTAATGTCTAACATATTCAGGGATTTGAGTAGGGGTACCGAGTGATGTCTGGGGCCAGAATTGGATATTGTCCTAATAGCAGCTTTGTATTGAGTAATTAGAGGACGTAAGTGATTTTGGGTAGTAGAGCCCCAAGCACAAATACCATAGTTGAGATATGGATAGATAAGGGAGTAATAGAGAGTCACCAGGGCAGGGCATGGTACATAATATCTGATCTTAGAAAGAATGCCCACCGTTTTTGAAACTTTTTTTAATATGTTTAGAATGTGTCCCTGGAAATTCAGCTTGTGGTCAATGAGAATGCCAAGGAATTTGCCATCTAATTTGTTACAAATTTGGGTATTGTTTATTTTGAGATTTATTTGATTAGAGGATTTATTGCCAAACAGAATATAGAAAGTTTTGTCAATGTTAAGGGTGAGTTTGTTGGCAGTTAGCCACAGATGGACTTTATTTAGCTCAGTATTTACTGTGGCATTTAGAGCAAGGGGATCAGGACTGGAGTAAATGAAGGTTGTGTCGTCAGCAAATAGGATTGGTTTGAGGTGTTGGGAGGCATTTGGAAGGTCATTAATGTAGATGAGAAAGAGGAGAGGGCCAAGTATGCTGCCCTGGGGAACACCAATGTTGATGGGTAGGGTGGGAGAAATTGTATTATTCACAGAAACACATTGGAGCCTGTCAGTAAGGTAGGATTTGAGGTATTGTAGGGAGTGTCCTCTGACACCATAATGATGTAATTTAAGAAGAAGGTTTTGGTGGTTGACAGTATCGAAAGCTTTACGCAGGTCCACAAATAACCCAACAGGGAACTCATTTTTATCAAGAGCTGTATGAATCGAGTTAAGCATACTAATAAGTGCATCGTTAGTGCTTTTTTGGGGCCTGAAGCCATATGCATAAAGCAGGGAAGACAAATAATCGGATAAAGAGTAGCAGACAAACAGAATAAGGTCAAGAAGGGAAACAAAGCGTAGTAATAGGCGAAAAAAGAGAGCAGGACAAACAGGAGAAGGGCAAAAGTAATAACTGAAATTAAGTAAATAAATAACGGATAAACGTATAAAATAAACAAACGAATGAATGTGTAACAGTATAAACAGAATAAGGACACAAGAAACTTAAATAATAAAATAATAAAACGGAATAAACGCGTCAAAACCCTTAAATTTTACGTAAGTCAACAAACAAACCTATGGGGAGCTCATTTTTGTTAAGTACTGCATGTAATAATTTAAGCATATTTATAAGAGCAGTGTTGGTGCTTTTATGGGTCTGAAGCCACACTGTATTATCACACGAGGATAATCTCAATAAATTCCTCTCCCAATGTGATCTATCTGAACAAACTGACCCTATTAGTACCTCAACATAATTATCCCACTGTTACCAATAATGTAAGTTATTAATAGGAGTTAGCTAAGTTCTATAACATATTGTTACTGTAAGTGGACAGTGACCTTGTATGTTAAGATAATTGTCAAGTTAATAATATTATTAATAATATTAATAATAATTTATTCACAAGCAAGTACAATGGGTTGGTGAGATTACAAAAGATTGGTATTTTTACATTCTTGTAAGGTCACTAACACGCACAGTGTTTCCTGCAAGTTCTATAACATATAGTTACTGTAAGTGAACAGTTACTTTGTATGTTGAGATAATTGTCAAGTAAGTTCTTTAACTTCTAGTTACTGAGAGTGGACAGTGACCTTTTATGTTGAAACAATCGTCCAGTTCTTTATAATATAATTAAAACGTAATAGGTAAGAGGCAAGTATTACACCATATTATATCTATAAATAATATGGGCCAATTATTCCTAAGCAAATAACTACACATCATTCACATACATCAACACAACACGAACCTAAACTGCCAATCAAAACAATAAACTATATTGTTTTGGTTTGCCTAGATGACAAATTACAAGCTGTGGTTTGGCCACAGGGTGGCAAAAACCGTAGCTCTTTGACCTTTAATATGCGGCTAGTAAAAAATTCTTGAGAATGTGAATATTCTAGAAGTTTCTACCTGAATCCAGGGCAAGAAATGCACGACTATATAAAAAGTTCCGATACTTGTGGAACAAAGTTTGCATTCACAGTTAAAGGAGGTAAATCTTTGTGTCTTGTTTGCCAAGTGCCATTCAGTCATTACAAAGCCAGGAACTTGAAATGCCAGTATGAACCTAATCACAAAAACTTTTCATAAGACTATCCACCTAAATCATACTTAAGGAAAAATAAGTTAAATGAGTGAAAATCATAAATAAATTGCCAGCAGACACTGTTGACATTATTCAGTAAGGAAGCTGTGGCTCTCAAATGGTTCTCCTGCAGCTCTCAAACATCTGAGGTTTATCATTTGCAGCTCTTACAGTAAGCAAGTTTGGCCACCCCTGCCATAAGGCTACTTCTATACCTGGTAAAACAGGCCTATAATAATCATACATACCAATTATGCAATGATTAAATTTAAGTTTATATCTACAAATTAAAAATCATTACACTGTAATTTATAGTTAGAAATACTTATTAATGAATGCTTACTTAATAATTAATAATTTACTTAATAATTGTGCTTACATAATAATTAATAATTTACTTAATAATTAATGAAAGATATTGAGAATAATGGAAATATAGACAACTGATGAAAATACTAGCAGTAATTAAGTCTAGGCTAACTATTTGCCCGAAACGCATTGCGTAATAGTGGCTTTAGGCAGTGTATGTACTAGCTCTATCTATATATCAATCCATTAATGTAACATCACTTGTATGTATATACCTTACCTGAATAAACATCTGAATCTGAATCTGAATCTGAATCTATATTCAATGAAATACTCCAAAAAAATATTATAAATTATAGTCATGGTAATATAATAAATGAAAAATGCCACTTTATAAAATGGGTTAATACAAGTGGCAGAGTCAGGCTAATATTATTGTCAGATAATATATTATAATTGCCAGTATTCTAATATAATTGTGTCAGGATAATATTATTGTCATTCAGGATAATATATTTACCAGCACACTAATGTAACTGCCAGTGTCAGGCTAATATAATTGCCAGTCAGACTCATTTAATTGAGTCAGGATAACAAATTTGCCAGTCAAGTTAATGCAATTATCAGTCAGGATATATGTAATATAATTGCAAATCAGTATAATATTATTGAAGGTTAAGATAATATAATTGTCTGTTAGGCTATTATAATTGTCGGATTCAGGCTAATATAATTGCCGGAGTCATGCTCACATAATTCACAGTCAGGATAGTATATTTGATTGACAAGTTAATGTAATTATCAGTCTGGATACATACAATTACAATACAATACAATACAATTTTATTTAGGTAGGGTACATACATACAATAAATTTTTACAAGAATTGGTTGACTTATAGGTAGAGCTAGTACATACAATGCCTAAAGCCACTATTACGCAAAGCGTTTCGGGCATGATAAACTTAAATGACAAGCTTAATACTAATTGAGCATAATGAGTAGAATGAAAACAAGAAATGAAAACATAGATGAAAAAGCAGCACAAATACAATTATATCGACAAACAGTGCTCTTTAAAGAAAAACAGACATTGGGTGACAATAGAAGGGTAAGGTAGGTTACAGGGAATTTATTAGGTATAACTTCGTTTTTAACTTAAACTGGTTGAGAGAGGTACAGTCTTTAACATGGTTGGGAAGGTCATTCCACATTCTGGGCCCCTTGATTTGTAGAGCATTTCTAGTTTGATTAAGTCGTACTCTAGGAATATCAAAACTGTATTTATTTCTGGTGTGGTGCTCATGGGTTCTGTTACAACCTTCTATGAAGCTTTTGAGATCAGGATTGGCATTATAGTTTAGTGTTTTATATATGTATAATACACATGAGAGAATGTGCAGTGACTTAATGTCTAACATATTCAGAGATTTGAGTAGGGGTACCGAGTGATGTCTGGGGCCAGAATTGGATATTGTCCTAACAGCAGCTTTGTGTTGAGTAATTAGAGGACGTAAGTGATTTTGGGTAGTAGAACCCCAAGCACATATAATATACCTAGTAATTGTAAGTCTGATTAATACAATTGCCAGGCAAGATAATATAATTGCCAGCATCAGGATAATATAATTGCCAGTCAGGATAATATAACTGCTAAACATAAATATCTCAGTCTGGCAAATATTATTTAACAGCTGAGTAATATATATTACTATACATCGTTGGGCTAGAGTAATATATATTTCCAACTCAGAAAATTATAAATGCCAGTCAGGCTAATATGACTACTCAACTAAGGTTAGTCTTTTATCAGAATCTATCTTAATGCACACAATAATGCAAGGGTTAGATCACTATAACTACTGTAGATAGGTCAGACTACTAAAAAATCTGATGCAAATATAAATGAAGAGGTTTAGCTGAAATAAATTCCAGTCTAATATATATTTGTTAGTGATTTATATATCTCAGTCATTAAGCAAAATAACAAAAATTATTTTAATATTTCATAAAAATAGTACAATAGTATATATATATAAAACCACAGTTAAAAGTTAACAATCAACTAGAGTGCTTTTGGCTTGCTTTCTAGCCTTCAAATGTGGTGGCAGTGATGGCACTGCCAATGCCAGCACTGTTGCTGTGGAACATTGCCACGTTTTTTCTGTGGCAAAGAAGAAAATGGAACGGAAGCTATGAGGTACACAGATATCAACGAAGACAATTGGTACCAGTTGTACATACACGATCATGACAACAGAAGGAAAATAGGGCAGAGGTTGGAGAGCAAGAAACAAGTTACAGTGAAGTAGCATCACCATTTTTTTGAATACAGTATATAAAATTGGTTAAGGTAAAACAGTATAAAAATATATAATAAAATAATGGTTGCAGCTATGGAGAATACAAGATATTTTCCTGATAAAGTTTACAATTTCTAACAATTTTAAAATTGGAAAAATGGTATTATAAGTTAATGAACTTTAATATACATTATACTTAATGTGCTTTAATATACATTATACTTAAAACATTTTCTGATTTATCTCTCACACTCAAAATGTTTAACCTATCACCCAAATGCACCGTCTTGTGAGTTTTCATACTACAAAGATGACCGAATCTCTTTTAAGCTCTCAACACTCATGAAGTTTTATCATTCAAATGCACTAACACGTGTGCTTTTATACCTTTACGTGACTTAAATAATCTGCCACATTTATCACACTCAAAAGGCCTTTCTTCTGTATGTACTAACATGTGACGTATTATAGAGCCACGATCTCTAAACCTTCTGCCACACTCATCACACTCAAAAGGCCTTTCTTCTGTATGTACTAACATGTGATTTATTATAGATCCACGATATTTAAACCTTCTGCCACACTCATCACACTCAAAAGGTCTTTCATCAATGTGCGTCATCATGTGAGTCTTCATATGTCTACGTTGACTGAACCTCTTCCCACACTCTGGACACTTACGAGGTTTTTCACCCGAATGCACTAACATGTGATTCTTCATACTTCCAAGCCAAGTGAACCTCATCCCACACTCTGGACACTTATGAGGTTTTTCACCTGAATGCACTAACATGTGATTCTTCATACTTCCGAGCTGTCTGAAACTCTTCCCACACTCTGGACACTTATGAGGTTTTTCACCCGAATGCACTAACATGTGATTCTTCATACTTCCAAGCCGACTGTACCTTATCCCACACTCTGGACACTTATGAGGTTTTTCACCCGAATGCACTGACATGTGTTTCTTCATATTTCCAACCCGATTAAACCTCTTCCCACACTCTGGACAATTATGAGGTTTTTCACCCGAATGCACTAACATGTGACGCTTCATATGTGAAAGATAAGTGAATACCTTCCCACACTCTGGACACTGGTGAGTCTTCATCTTCTTTATGATAGGTGCAGTTTGTGGGAAGGTTTTCTCTTGGATGACTGCATGAGTGGTGATGCTGGGTGACGCCTCACGGTGGGACGTCAATGTTGAGGGTTAGGCAAGGCTTGAGTGTTGTTTCTTAGGTTGTTGTAGAGTTAGACTTGATGTGAGAACTTGAAGGTCAATGGTGGGCTTCTTCTTTATGATAGGTGCAGTTTGTGGGAAGGTTTTCTCCTTGGATGACTGCATGAGTGGTGATGCTGGGTGACGCCTCACGGTGGGACGTCAATGTTGAGGGTTAGGCAAGGCTTGAGTGTTGTTTCTTAGGTTGTTGTAGAGTTAGACTTGATGTGAGCACTTTGCGGTCAATGGTGGGCTTATAAATAAATAAATAAATAAATAAATATGTTTATTCAGGTAAGGTACATACATACATACAAGTGATGTTACATTAATGGATTGATATATAGATAGAGCTAGTACATACAATGCCTAAAGCCACTATTACGCAATGCGTTTCGGCCAATTCTTTAATGACCTGCTGTGGATGTTGGATGCTGCTGTGGACTCACAGGGGTTGTGGTGGGCACGCAGGCCCTCATCCTACAGGGGTTGTGGTGAGCACGCAGGCCCTCATCCTACAGGGGTTGTGGTGGGCACGCAGGCCCTCATCCTACAGGGGTTGTGGTGGGCACGCAGGCCCTCATCCTACAGGGGTTGTGGTGGGCAAGCAGGCCCTCATCCTACAGGGGTTGTGGTGGGCACGCAGGCCCTCATCCTACAGGGGTTGTGGTGAGTACGCAGGCCCTCATCCTACAGGGGTTGTGGTGGGCACGCAGGCCCTCATCCTACAGGGGTGTGGTGGGCACGCAGGCCCTCATCCTACAGGGGTTGTGGTGGGCAAGCAGGCCCTCATCCTACAGGGGTTGTGGTGGGCACGCAGGCCCTCATCCTACAGGGTTGTAGTGGGCACGCAGGCCCTCACCCTACAGGGTTGTAGTGGGCACGCAGGCCCTCACCCTACGGGGTTGTAGTGGGCACGCAGGCCCTCACCCTACAGGGCTGTGGTGGGCACGCAGGCCCGGACCTTACAGGGTTGTGGTGGGCACGCAGGCCCTCACCCTACAGGGTTGTGGTGGGCACGCAGGCCCTCACCCTACAGGGTTGTGGTGGGCACGCAGGCCCTCACCCTACAGGGTTGTGGTGGGCACGCAGGCCCTTACCCTACAGGGTTGTAGTGGGCACGCAGGCCCTCACCCTACAGGGCTGTGGTGGGCACGCAGGCCCGGACCTTACAGGGTTGTGGTGGGCACGCAGGCCCTCACCCTACAGGGTTGTGGTGGGCACGCAGGCCCTCACCCTACAGGGTTGTGGTGGGCACGCAGGCCCTCACCCTACAGGGTTGTGGTGGGCACGCAGGCCCTCACCCTACAGGGTTGTAGTGGGCACGCAGGCCCTCACCCTACAGGGTTGTAGTGGGCACGCAGGCCCTCACCCTACGGGGTTGTAGTGGGCACGCAGGCCCTCACCCTACAGGGCTGTGGTGGGCACGCAGGCCCGGACGCTACAGGGGTTGTGGTGGGCACGCAGGCCCGGACCCTACAGGGGTTGTGGTGGGAACGCAGGCCCTCACCCTACAGGGGTTGTGGTGGGCACACAGGCCCTCACCCTACAGGGGTTGCGGTGGGCATGCAGGCCCTCACCCTACAGGGTTCTGGTGGGCACGCAGGTCCTCACCCTACAGGGTTGTGGTGGGAACGCAGGCCCTCACACTACGGGGTTGTGGTGGGCACACAGGCCCTCACCCTACAGGGGTTGTATTGGGCACGCAGGCCCTCACCCTACAGGGTTGTGGTGGGCACGCAGGCCCTCACCCTACGGGTTTGTTGGTGGGCACGCAGGCCCTCACCCTACAGGAGTTGTGGTGGGCACGCAGGCCCTCACCCTACAGGGGTTGTGGTGGGCACACAGGCCCTCACCCTACAGGGTTGTGGTGGGCACGCAGGCCCTCACCCTAAAGGGGTTGTGGTGGGCACGCAGGCTCTCACTCTACAGGATTGTGGTGGGCACGCAGGCCCTCACCCTACAGGGTTGTGGTGGGCACGCAGGCCCTCAGCCTACAGGGTTGTGGTGGGCAAGCAGGCCCTCACCCTACAGGGGGTTGTGGTGGGCACGCAGGCTCTTACCCTACAGGGTTGTGGTGGGCACGCAAGCCCTCACCCTAGAGGGTTGTGGTGGGCACGCAGGCCCGGACCCTACAGGGGTTGTGGTGGGCCTGCAGGCCCTCACCCTACAGGGGTTGTGGTGGGCACGCAGGCCCTCACCCTACCGGGTTGTGGTGGGCACGCAGGCCCTCACCCTACAGGGGTTGTGGTGGGCACGAAGACATTCACCCTACAGGGGTTGTGGTGGGCACGAAGGCCCAGACCCTTCAGGCTTGTGGTGGGCACGCTAGCCCTCACCCTACAGGGGTTGTGGTGGGCACGCAGGCCCTCACCCTACAGAGGTTGTGGTGGACATGCAGACATTCACCCTACAGGGGTTGTGGTGGGCACGCAGGCCCTCATCCTACAGGGGTTGTGGTGGGCATGCAGGCCCTCATCCTACAGGGGTTGTGGTGGGCAAGCAGGCCCTCATCCTACAGGGGTTGTGGTGGGCACGCAGGCCCTCATCCTACAGGGGTTGTGGTGGGCACGCAGGCCCTCATCCTACAGGGGTTGTGGTGGGCACGCAGGCCCTCATCCTACAGGGGTTGTGGTGGGCAAGCAGGCCCTCATCCTACAGGGGTTGTGGTGGGCACGCAGGCCCTCATCCTACAGGGGTTGTGGTGAGCACGCAGGCCCTCATCCTACAGGGGTTGTGGTGGGCACGCAGGCCCTCATCCTACAGGGGTGTGGTGGGCATGCAGGCCCTCATCCTACAGGGGTTGTGGTGGGCAAGCAGGCCCTCATCCTACAGGGGTTGTGGTGGGCACGCAGGCCCTCATCCTACAGGGTTGTAGTGGGCACGCAGGCCCTCACCCTACAGGGTTGTAGTGGGCACGCAGGCCCTCACCCTACGGGGTTGTAGTGGGCACGCAGGCCCTCACCCTACAGGGCTGTGGTGGGCACGCAGGCCCGGACCTTACAGGGTTGTGGTGGGCACGCAGGCCCTCACCCTACAGGGTTGTGGTGGGCACGCAGGCCCTCACCCTACAGGGTTGTGGTGGGCACGCAGGCCCTCACCCTACAGGGTTGTGGTGGGCACGCAGGCCCTCACCCTACAGGGTTGTAGTGGGCACGCAGGCCCTCACCCTACAGGGTTGTAGTGGGCACGCAGGCCCTCACCCTACGGGGTTGTAGTGGGCACGCAGGCCCTCACCCTACAGGGCTGTGGTGGGCACGCAGGCCCGGACGCTACAGGGGTTGTGGTGGGCACGCAGGCCCGGACCCTACAGGGGTTGTGGTGGGAACGCAGGCCCTCACCCTACAGGGGTTGTGGTGGGCACACAGGCCCTCACCCTACAGGGGTTGCGGTGGGCATGCAGGCCCTCACCCTACAGGGTTCTGGTGGGCACGCAGGTCCTCACCCTACAGGGTTGTGGTGGGAACGCAGGCCCTCACACTACGGGGTTGTGGTGGGCACACAGGCCCTCACCCTACAGGGGTTGTATTGGGCACGCAGGCCCTCACCCTACAGGGTTGTGGTGGGCACGCAGGCCCTCACCCTACAGGGTTCTGGTGGGCATGAAGGCCCTCACTCTACAGGGTTGTGGTGGGCACGCAGGCCCGGACCCTACAGGGTTGTGGTGGGCATGTAGGCCCTCACCCTACAGGGTTGTGAGGGGCACGCAGCCCCGGACCCTAAAGGGTTGTGAGGGGCACGCAGGCCCTCACCCTACAGGAGTTGTGGTGGGCACGCAGACCCTCACCCTACAGGGGTTGTGGTGGGCACACAGGCCCTCACCCTACAGGTGTTGTGCTGGGCACGCAGACCCTCACCCTACAGGGGTTGTAGTGGGCATGCAAGCCCTCACCCTACAGGGTTGTGGTGCATGGGCATGCAGGCCCTCACCCTACAGGGCTGTGGTGGGCACGCAGGCCCTCACCCTACAGGGGTTGTGGTGGGCACGCAGGCCCTCACCCTACAGGGTTGTGGTGGGCATGCAGGCCCTCACCCTACAGGGTTGTGGTTGGCATGCAGGCCTTCACCCTACAAGGTTGTGATGGGCACGCAGGCCCTCACCCTATAGGGGTTGTGGTGGTCACGCAGGCCCTCACCCTACAGGGGTTGTGGTTCACACGGAGGCCCTCACCCTACAGGGTTGTGGTGGGCACGCAGGACCTCACCCTACAGGGTTGTGGTGGGCACGCAGGACCTCACCCTACAGGGTTGTGGTGGGCACGCAGGGCTCACCCTTCAGGGTTGTGGTGGGCACGCAGGCCCTCACCCTATAGGGTTGTGGTGGGCACGCAGGCCCTCACCCTACAGGGTTGTGCTGGGCACGCAGGCCCTCACCCTACAGGGTTGTGGGGGCATGCAGCCCCGGACCCAACAGGGGATGTGGTGGGCACACAGGCCCTCACCCTACAGGGTTGTGATGGGCACGCAGGCCCTCACCCTACAGGGTTGTGGGGGCACGCAGGCCCGAACCCTACAGGGGTTGTGGTGGGCACGTAGAACCTCACCCTACAGGGGTTGTGGTGGGCACGCAGGCCCTCACCCTACAAGGGTTGTGGTGGTCACGCAGACCCTCACCCTACAGGGGTTGTGGTGGGCACGTAGGCCCTCACCCTACAGAGTTGTGGTGGGCACGTAGACCCTCACCGTACAGGGGTTGTGGTGGGCACGCAGGCCCCCACCCTACAGGGTTGTGGTGGGCACGTAGACCCTCATCCTACAGAGTTGTGGTGGGCACGCAGATCCTCACCCTACAGGGTTGTGGTGGGCACGCAGGCCCTCACCCTACAGGGGTTGTGGTGGGCATGCAGGCCCTCACCTAACAGGGTTGCGGTGGGCACGCAGGTCATCACCCTACAGGGTTGTGGTGGGCACGCAGACCCTCACCCTACAGGGTTGTGGTGGGCACGCAGACCCCTCACTTTACAGGGTTGTGGTGGGCACGCAGGCGCTCACCCTACAGGGTTGTGGTGGGCATGCAGGCCCTCACTTTACAGGGTTGTGGTGGGCATGCAGGCCCTCACCCTACAGGGTTGTGGTGGGCACGCAGACCCTCACCCAACAGGGGTTTTGGTGGGCACGCAGGCCCTCACCCTACAGGGTTGTGGTGGGCACACAGGCCCTCACCCTACAGGGTTGTGGTGGGCACGCAGGCGCTCACCCTACAGGGTTGTGGTGGGCATGCAGGCCCTCACCCTACAGGTTTGTTGGTGGGCACGCAGGCCCTCACCCTACAGGAGTTGTGGTGGGCACGCAGGCCCTCACCCTACAGGGGTTGTGGTGGGCTCGCAGGCCCTCACCCTACAGGGTTGTGGTGGGCACGCAGGTCCTCACCCTAAAGGGGTTGTGGTGGGCACGCAGGCCCTCACCCTACAGGGGGTTGTGGTGGGCACGCAGGCTCTTACCCTACAGGGTTGTGGTGGGCACGCAAGCCCTCACCCTAGAGGGTTGTGGTGGGCACGCAGGCCCGGACCCTACAGGGGTTGTGGTGGGCACGCAGGCCCTCACCCTACAGGTGTTGTGGTGGGCACGCAGGCCCTCACCCTACCGGGTTGTGGTGGGCACGCAGGCCCTCACCCTACAGGGGTTGTGGTGGGCACGAAGACATTCACCCTACAGGGGTTGTGGTGGGCACGCAGGCCCAGACCCTACAGGCTTGTGGTGGGCACGCAGGCCCTCACCCTACAGGGGTTGTGGTGGGCACGCAGGCCCTCACCCTACAGGGGTTGTGGTGGGCATGCAGACATTCACCCTACAGGGGTTGTGGTGGGCACGCAGGCCCTCATCCTACAGGGGTTGTGGTGGGCATGCAGGCCCTCATCCTACAGGGGTTGTGGTGGGCAAGCAGGCCCTCATCCTACAGGGGTTGTGGTGGGCACGCAGGCCCTCATCCTACAGGGGTTGTGGTGGGCACGCAGGCCCTCATCCTACAGGGGTTGTGGTGGGCACGCAGGCCCTCATCCAACAGGGGTTGTGGTGGGCAAGCAGGCCCTCATCCTACAGGGGTTGTGGTGGGCACGCAGGCCCTCATCCTACAGGGGTTGTGGTGAGCACGCAGGCCCTCATCCTACAGGGGTTGTGGTGGGCACGCAGGCCCTCATCCTACAGGGGTGTGGTGGGCACGCAGGCCCTCATCCTACAGGGGTTGTGGTGGGCAAGCAGGCCCTCATCCTACAGGGGTTGTGGTGGGCACGCAGGCCCTCATCCTACAGGGGTTGTGGTGGGCACGCAGGCCCTCATCCTACAGGGGTTGTGGTGGGCAAGCAGGCCCTCATCCTACAGGGGTTGTGGTGGGCACGCAGGCCCTCATCCTACAGGGGTTGTGGTGGGCACGCAAGCCCTCATCCTACAGGGGTTGTGGTGGGCACGCAGGCCCTCATCCTACAGGGGTTGTGGTGGGCAAGCAGGCCCTCATCCTACAGGGGTTGTGGTGGGCATGCAGGCCCGGACCCTACAGGGTTGTGGTGGGCACGCAGGCCCTTACCCTACAGGGTTATGGTGGGCATGCAGGCCCTCATCCTACAGGGGTTGTGGTGGGCACGCAGACACTCACCGCTGCCACCAGTATTTGTTTGCCTTGTTCGGGTTGAATGTAGACACAGTAGTCGCTTCTGTATATTTATTGACCGAGACAACAAGGTATATATCTGGCCAGCCGAGGTCCACCTACTCTGGGTGTGTCTAGAGAACTGAAGCTGCTGGGAGCATGGCTGATGCTCCTCTGTCTGTCATGACGTCAGAGGCCTACTTGCCTGTGATTGGTTATATTCCAACTGACATAGAATTTGAGTATAACATTACCCTACAGGGGTTGTGGTGGGCACGCAGGCTCTCACCCTACAGGGTTGTGGTGGGCACGCAGGCCCTCACCCTACATGGGTTGTGGTGGGCACGCAGGCCCTCACCCTACATGGGTTGTGGTGGGCACGCAGGCCCTCACCCTACATGGGTTGCGGTGGGCACGCAGGCCCTCACCCTACAGGGTTGTGGTGGGCAAGCAGGCCCTCACCCTACAGGTTTGTGGTGGGCATGCAGGCCCTCACCCTACAGGGGTTGTGGTGGGAAAGCAGGCCCTCACCCTACAGGGGTTGTGGTGGGCATGCAGGCCCTGACCCTACAGGGGTTGTGGTGGGCAAGCAGGCCCTCACCCTACAGGGGTTGTGGTGGGCAAACAGGCCCTCACCCTACAGGGGTTGTGGTGGGCACGCAGGCCCTCACCCTACAGGTTTGTGGTGGGCACGCAGGCCCTCACCCTACAGGTTTATGGTGGGCACGCAGACCCTCACCCTACAGGTTTGTGGTGGGCATGCAGGCCCTCACCTTACAGGTTTGTGGTGGGCACGCAGGCCAGGACCCTACAGGGCTGTGGTGGGCACCCAGGCCCGGACCCTACAGGGTTGTGGTGGGCACGCAGGCCCTCACCCTACAGGTTGGGGGATATGAAGAAGTACATGTACTTACCAAGTTATACTCACCTAGTTGTCCAGACGGGGGGTTGAGCTTCGGCTACTTGGTCCCGCTTCTCACCCGTCAATGTCCTGGTGTAGAGACACCGTGAGTGTGGAGCCTCATTGAAGACCCGGTACCCCGCGCCTCTGTCGGGCGCCCGCTGAACTGTCGTCAACACATCCTCCCTGGCTAATGTTTGCTGCTGTGGCTCACCACAGTTTGTGGTTGTCTTGTGGGGACAGTGGTTGTGGTGGGCACGGGTACTGGCCAGGGCATCCCGCTACCCATGGTCAGTCTTGTGGGGCCAGGGGCATGTGGTGGGCACTGATACCGGCCAGGTCATGTCCGCTACCCATGGTCAGGCCGCTCACCACCACACTCCACCAACACTATTCTTAAACTTTTCAGCGTTTCGGTAAATTCCATCCATAAAGAAAGGCTCGAAAAATACAAGATGGAGCCTGTGAACATCGGTCTAATATCTTAGATAAGATTTAATTAGTCAGGCAGAAATTATTATATTAGCCCAACGCATGTAGCAGACAGTAGCGATGGTCTCGCTTCGTGCAGGTCAGAGTTTAATCCCCGACCGTCCAAGTGGTTGGGCACCATTCCTTCCCCTCCCCCCCCCTCCCATCCTAAACTCTTATCCTGACCCCTTCCACTTGCTATAAAGTCGTAATGGCTTGGTGCTGTCACTATTGTCTTGTGTGCAGTGTATAGTGGACATTGTCTTGTGACTAGTGTATAGTGGTCATTGTCTAGTGTATAGTGGACATTGTCTTGTGACTAGTGTATAGTGGTCATTGTCTAGTGTATAGTGGTCATTGTCTTGTGTCTAGTGTATAGTGGTCATTGTCTTGTGTCTAGTGTATAGTGGTCATTGTGTAGTGACTAGTGTATAGTGGTCATTGTCTTGTGTATAGTGTATAGTGGTCATTGTCTTGTGTATAGTGTATAGTGGTCATTGTCTAGTGTATAGTGGTCATTGTCTTGTGTATAGTGTATAGTGGTCATTGTCTTGTGTATAGTGTATAGTGGTCATTGTCTTGTGTATAGTGTATAGTGGTCATTGTCTAGTGTATAGTGGTCATTGTCTTGTGTATAGTGTATAGTGGTCATTGTCTAGTGTATAGTGTATAGTGGTCATTGTCTTGAGTATAGTGTATAGTGGTCATTGTCTAGTGTATAGTGTATAGTGGTCATTGTCTAGTGTATAGTGTATAGTGGTCATTGTCTTGTGACTAGTGTATAGTGGTCATTGTCTTGTGACTAGTGTATAGTGGTCATTGTCTTGTGACTAGTGTATAGTGGACATTGTCTTGTGACTAGTGTATAGTGGACATTGTCTTGTGACTAGTGTATAGTGGACATTGTCTTGGGTATAGTGTATAGTGGTCATTTGTCTTGTGTATAGTGTATAGTGGTCATTGACTTGTGTATAGTGGTCATTGTCTTGGGTATAGTGTATAGTGGTCATTGTCTTGTGACTAGTGTATAGTGGTCATTGTCTAGTGTATAGTGGTCATTGTCTTGAGACTAGTGTATAGTGGTCATTGTCTTGTGTATAGTGTATAGTGGTCATTGTCTTGTGACTAGTGTATAGTGGTCATTGTCTAGTGTATAGTGTATAGTGGTCTTTGTCTTGAGACTAGTGTATAGTGGTCATTGTCTTGTGTATAGTGTATAGTGGTCATTGTCTTGTGACTAGTGTATAGTGGTCATTGTCTTGTGTATAGTGTATAGTGGTCATTGTCTTGTGACTAGTGTATAGTGGTCATTGTCTTGTGTCTAGTGTATAGTGGTCATTGTCTAGTGTATGGTGTATAGTGGTCATTGTCTAGTGTATAGTGTATAGTGGTCATTGTCTAGTGTATAGTGTATAGTGGCCATTGTCTAGTGTATAGTGTATAGTGGTCATTGTCTAGTGTATAGTGTATAGTGGTCATTGTCTAGTGTATAGTGGTCATTGTCTTGTGTATAGTTGTCATTGTCTTGTGTCTAGTGTATAGTGGTCATTGTCTAGTGTATAGTGGTCATTGTCTTGTGTATAGTTGTCATTGTCTTGTGTCTAGTGTATAGTGGTCATTGTCTAGTGTATAGTGGTCATTGTCTTGTGTATAGTGTATAGTGGTCATTGTCTTGTGTCTAGTGTATAGTGGTCATTGTCTTGTGTCTAGTGTATAGTGGTCATTGTCTAGTGTATAGTGGTCATTGTCTAGTGTATAGTGTATAGTGGTCATTGTCTTGTGTCTAGTGTATAGTGGTCATTGTCTAGTGTATAGTGTATAGTGGTCATTGTCTAGTGTATAGTGTATAGTGGTCATTGTCTTGTGTATAGTTGTCATTGTCTTGTGTCTAGTGTATAGTGGTCATTGTCTAGTGTATAGTGTATAGTGGTCATTATCTAGTGTATAGTGTATAGTGGACATTATCTTGTGTCTAGTGTATAGTGGTCATTGTCTAGTGTATGGTGTATAATGGTCATTGTCTAGTGTATAGTGTATAGTGGTCATTGTCTAGTGTATAGTGTATAGTGGTCATTGTCTAGTGTATTGTGTATAGTGGTCATTGTCTAGTGTATAGTGGTCATTGTCTTGTGTCTAGTGTATAATGGTCATTGTCTAGTGTATAGTGGTCATTGTCTAGTGTATTGTGTATAGTGGTCATTGTCTAGTGTATAGTGTATAGTGGTCATTGTCTAGTGTATTGTGTATAGTGGACATTGTCTAGTGTATAGTGATCATTGTCTTGTGTCTAGTGTATAGTGGTCATTGTCTAGTGTATAGTGGTCATTGTCTTGTGTCTAGTGTATAGTGGTCATTGTCTTGTGTCTAGTGTATAGTGGTCATTGTCTTGTGTCTAGTGTATAGTGGACATTGTCTTGTGTATAGTGAATAGTGTATAGTGGTCATTGTCTTGTGACTAGTGTATAGTGGTCATTGTCTAGTGTATAGTGTATAGTGGTCATTGTCTTGTGACTAGTGTATAGTGGTCATTGTCATGTGTCTAGTGTATTGTGATCATTGTCTTGTGTCTAGTGTATAGTGGTCATTGTCTAGTGTATTGTGTATAGTGGTCATTGTCTAGTGTATAGTGTATAGTGGTCATTGTCTTGTGTCTAGTGTATAGTGGTCATTGTCTAGTGTATTGTGTATAGTGGTCATTGTCTAGTGTATAGTGGTCATTGTCTAGTGTATTGTGTATAGTGGACATTGTCTAGTGTATAGTGTATAGTGATCATTGTCTTGTGTCTAGTGTATAGTGGTCATTGTCTAGTGTATAATGTATAGTGGTCATTGTCTAGTGTATAGTGTATAGTGGTCATTGTCTAGTGTATTGTGTATAGTGGACATTGTCTTGTGTCTAGTGTATAGTGGTCATTGTCTAGTGTATAGTGGACATTGTCTAGTGTATAGTGTATAGTGGTCATTGTCTAGTGTATAGTGGTCATTGTCTAGTGTATAGTGGTCATTGTCTAGTGTATAGTGGTCATTGTCTAGTGTTTAGTGTATAGTGGTCATTGTCTAGTGTATAGTGTATAGTGGTCATTGTCTAGTGTATAGTGTATAGTGGTCATTGTCTTGTGACTAGTGTATAGTGGTCATTGTTTTGTGTCTAGTGTATAATGGTCATTGTCTTGTGTCTAGTGTATAGTGGTCATTGTCTTGTGTCTAGTGTATAGTGGACATTGTCTTGTGTATAGTGTATAGTGGTCATTGTCTTGTGACTAGTGTATAGTGGTCATTGTCTAGTGTATAGTGTATAGTGGTCATTGTCTTGTGACTAGTGTATAGTGGTCATTGGCATGTGTCTAGTGTATTATGGTCATTGTCTTGTGTCTAGTGTATTATGGTCATTGTCTTGTGTATAGTGGTCATTGTCTAGTGTATAGTGTACAGTGGTCATTGTCTTGTGTCTAGTGTGTAGTGATCATTGTCTAGTGTCTAATGTATAGTGGTCATTGTCTTGTGTCTAGTGTATAGTGGTCATTGTCTTGTGTATAGTGGTCATTGTCTTGTGACTAGTGAATACTGCTGTGGGAAGTACATCTTCGCCAGTTTCAGAGTCAAGGGTGCCGTGTCTGTCCTGTCTGTGGGTGCAGTCTATAGAATTCCTAACACTGATGTGTCCGAATTCAACTCAAACCTTAGAAATCTAATACTAGATAACAGACTGAACAAAAACCATCTAATTATCGCAGGGGACTTTAATATTGACCTCTGCGAGCCTGAACACCCTACTGCTGTTAGCTTCCTCAACTGTATGAATTCCTGCTTCCTCATACCCTTAATCACTAGACCTACTAGAATCACTGATAGTACTGCCACGACTCTAGATCACATCTGGACCAACATAACCTCTCCGCTTACTTCAGGTATAATCACCGATAGCACTACAGATCATTATCCCACATTTCTCTTAACTAACATTAACAAACCACCTCTAGAGACAAGGAAGATAAGCTTTAGGCTGCACAATGAAACTGCTATACACAGTTTTATAACTGCTGCTGCTAATGTCAACTGGGAGTCCGAGTTAGGTAACATAGGGAACATCAACCTAGCAGTGCAATCTTTTCTTCAAAAAACTCTCAGCCTTTATAACACCCACTGTCCTATGCTTACGAAACAAGTTACAACCAAAAGGCTTAACAATTCTTGGCTTACAAAGGGAATACTTAAATCCATTAATAAAAAACATGACCTTGAGAAGAAGTATAGGTTAGGAACCGTCTCCAAAGAATTCTCAAAGAATTACTCGTTATTGCTATCTAAAATAACTAGACGAGCCAAAACTAAATACTACAAAGATAAATTTACCCAAATAAAGAGCAACATTAAAAGTCTTGGAGCACAATTTCACAAATATTGGGATCAAAGAAGATTTTAAATAACAAACCAACACTCCTGTCCAATAACGATGGTCAGCTTCCAGCCTCTGATTCTGCTATTGAGTTCACTAGGTTCTTCTCTTCCATTGGGTCATCCCTTGCAAATGATATTCCATCTTCCAGTACTGATGTTAAGGACTATCTTAGAGGTAACTATCCACAGTCTCTGTACCTAAAGCCTACTAATTCCACTGACGTTAATGAGATAATCCTTTCCCTTAAAACCAAGTCTAGTGCCCTTGAGGAGATACCAACTTTAATTTACAAAAAAGCCTCTAGATCTTTAGCCCCTGCTATTGCATTGCTCTTCAATAAGTCACTTGAACTCCAAACCTTTCCAGATATTCTAAAAAAAAGCGAGAGTAACCCTTGTCCACAAATGTGGTGATCTCACAGATGTTAACAACTACAGACCTATATCAATCCTGCCTAACTTGTCAAAAATATTTGAAAAACTAATCTACAAGCAGCTTTACTCTTATCTAGCCAAACACAATATACTTAGCTCTTGTCAATATGGCTTCAGACCCAAAAAAAACACTAACGATGCACTTATTAGTATGATTAACTTGATTCATGCAGCTCTTGATAAAAATGAGTTCCCTGTTGGGTTATTTGTGGACCTGCGTAAGGCTTTTGACACTGTCAACCACCAAAACCTTCTTCTTAAATTACATCATTATGGAGTCAGAGGACACTCCCTGCAATACCTCAAATCTTACCTTACTGACAGGTTCTAGTATGTTTCTGTGAATAATTAATTTTCTCCCATCCTACCCATCAACATCGGTGTTCCTCAGGGCAGCATACTTGGCCCTCTCCTCTTTCTCATCTACATCAATGACCTTCCAAATGCCTCCCAACACCTCGAACCAATTCTATTTGCTGACGACACAACCTTCATTTATTCCAGTCCTGACCCCCTTGCTCTAAATGCCACAGTAAATACTTAGCTAAATAAAGTCCATCTTTGGCTAACTGCCAACAAACTCACCCTTAACATTGACAAAACTTTCTATATTCTGTTTGGCAATAAATCCTCTAATCAAATAAATTTCAGGATAAATAATACACAAATTTGTAACAAAATAGATGGCAAATTCCTTGGCGTTCTCATTGACCACAAGCTGAATATCCAGGGACACATTCTAAATATATAAAAAAAAGTTTCAAAAACTGTTGGCATTCTTTCTAAGATCAGATATTATGTACCCCGCCCTGCCCTGGTGACTCTCTATTACTCCCTCATCTATCCATATCTCAACTATGGTATTTGTGCTTGGGGTTCTACTACCCAAAATCATTTACGTCCTCTAATTACTCAACACAAAGCTGCTATTAGGACAATATCCAACTCTGGCCCCAGACATCACTCGGTACCCCTACTCAAATCTGTGAATATGTTAGATATTAAGTCACTGCACAGTCTCTCATGTGTATTATACATATATAAAACGCTGAACTGTAATGCCAATCCTGACCTCAAAAGCTTCATTGAAGGTTGTAACAGAACCCATGGGCACCACACCAGAAACAAATAATCACTGATTTTCTCAGCAAAAGCGGTGAAATTCTGCGAAGAAGAAAATGTATTACCATGAGTTGGAGACTAACCGACTAAGTAGCGCGCGCTCCGAGCGAGTTACTTAAATGCGAGCCGCGGACACAGTGCCCTCTTGCTCGCCTCCGCCTCGCCAGTTACACTACAAAACACCCACCCTCCTCCCGGGAAACCCTGCTTCCCCGGTTTTACTCTTCAAGGGATGACGCTAAAGCAGTTTGCTACGGACACTTGTTCCATCTTGCATCAACTATGTGTTACCCTGTGGGTGCTCCGACGGACCCCCCAAAGTGATATGCCAAGAATACGAGATCTCTCTTCATTGTATTTGATTTAATCATTATAACGGCTATCTCCTCTTGCTCGCCTCCGCCTCGCCACTTACACTACAAAACGAAATGCTCCGCCGCCATCCGTTACACGTGGACTACGACGCCGGTACCTCAGACGACTACACGCCTTCGACTTAGCCTTCCACGCCACCCCCTGTCGCCTACAAGGGCGGCACACATGGGGCTCCTGATTGAGTGAAGTTTTCCTTGGTAGCCATAGGCATTCCAGAGCAGCCGGCCCATCTCCATTATCCTAAGGTACAGTCCTGCCCGTGTTCCCCCTACACGCCCGCGTGTGGGGCGCCCTGTTTTATTTAGGAATGTCCCCAGTGCCCGGCGTGTGCCCAGCGCCTGTCCCCGGTCGTGCGTGTCCTGACGCAGTAGCTAGATGCCCCAGGTTTATTCGCCCTCTCTAAGGACCCCGGCGTGCGGGATGCATAGTGGGGTCCCTCCCCGCCCTCAGTCCCGTGCCCGGGCGTGCGGGTCGTGCCATGCGCGTGTGGCTCCCCCTTCCGTACGAGGGCGGGCGGCGCCGCATCTGGTGGTGTCGCCCACGTGGCCAGGCTGTGGTGTGCTTGCCCTAGGCGTGGTCCCTGGCCCCCCCCCCCTTCGCCCCTTGCGTGTGGGCTCCTCTACGCACGGGGGCGGGCGGCGCCACTGTGGTGGTGTCGCCCATCTGGACTTAGCTCCCAGGGGTTAGTTTGCCCTAGGCGGGGTCCCTAGGGGCTCTGCTTCGCCCTCGTCCTGTGGGCGCCTGGGCCACAAGGCATGCTCGTGCGGGTTCCTCTACGCCCGTTGGCCGGTGTCCCCCACGCCTGGTGGCATGGCCCATGCGGACAATCCTAATGGTTTCCTTGCCCTAGGGGGCGTCACTGGGGCCCGGAGGTGTGCACGGCGTGGCCTGGTGTCCGTCCCTGGGGTACGGCGTGGGCCGCGTGGGCTGGCCCCTTGCGGCTCTCTTGCCTCTGGGGGCTGCATTAGGGGCTTCGCCTCGCCCGGGCCGAGGGGCACGGGGTGTGGGCGTCCAGGCTCACGCTTCCCTCCGAGGGCCTCCTGCAGGCGGCGAACGGGACCGGGGACACGTGGGGTGCACGTACAGGGCTCCCCCTATGTCCCGTCCCGGCTGCTGATGTTCCGGCGGAAGTGGTTCCCGCCGATGATCCAGCAGCCGAAGGCTCAGCTGGCGGTGTTCCTTCTGAGCATGCCCTTCCCGCCCTCAGTGCCATGCCCGGGAGTGCGTGTCGTGCTATGCACGTGTGGGTCTCCCTGCCCGAGGGCGGGCGGCGCCACACCTGGTGGTGTTGCCCGCGTGGCCTGGCCCTTAACTCGAATCCAGCCAATTATTCTTTATCAGTGTTATCCTTTATAGTTATTATTATTTATTATTATCCCTTATTATAATCGTCATTAATCTATTCTTATTTGTTTAGATAGAGAACAACTGCTGTATCACATTACTAGCGGTCGTATAACTGAGCAGTGCACGAGCGATTGTTAATCACTGGCTGGTTCGTCGCCCTTACTATTGTATTCTCCATTATTATTATTCTTTATTTATTCTTTATAATTAATTATTCACCCAGCTGCTGAAGTTCCGGCTGGCGCGGCCCAGCCGATGTTCCAGCAGCTGAGGCTTCAGATACTAAAAAAATTTTTATGCTTATATTATCTTTATTAAGATCAAGTTTTCCTTCAGTTCCGAGGGTGCGCTTCGGAATAATTCTATCATTTATTCCTTTATTATTGTCTCTAAGGTTATTATTCTTTATTATTATTACTCTCTATTATAATTATTATTAACCCAGCTGCCAACCGTTGGTCCAGCAGCTGAGGCTACAGTTACTATGAATCATAATTAAGAATCGATTACCTTTTCTCTATGCCTATATTACACTTTAATAAGAATATGAATTGCTTCAGTTCCGAAGAGTCGGCCCAGATGTATCCTATCAATTATTCCTCGTTTGTTATTCTTTATTGGTATTTCATTATAAGTGCTGGGCCCCGCAGCCGAATGGACTGCGCTCGGGGGTCGTAGCCCTAGGGGCCCGGGTTCGATCTTTATTATAACAATTATTAACCCAGCTGTTGAAGTTCCGGCTGGCGAGGCCCCAGCTGATGTCCCCAGCTGCTGAAGTTCCGGCTGACGAGGTCCCAGCCGAAGATCCAGCAGCGGGCCCTCCAGTTAACAAGAATCTTTACTTTAAGAAAGATCAGCTTTCTTTATGCTTATATCATCTTTAGTAAGATCAAGAATTACTTCAGGCCCGACTATTCGATTCAGCCGAATCCTGTCAATTATTCCTTAGTATTGTTATCCTTTAGTGTTATTATTCTTTATTATATTCGTTCTCCCCCGGAGCTTATTATTTCGGGATAAGGAACACTGAATGTACCACATTACTCGATGCCGTATAACCTAACTGAGCAGTGCGCCAGTGCTGCATTGGTTGCAACTAGGGAGATTGTGACATGGCACATTGCTGTCGGAGCCTAGTGCCAGTTACACAATGTTGACGGGTACACACAAACGAGGTCTCAATTATTATTCAGTCATTATTTCTGGTTATGTCTATTCACCTTCCCTGTTTATTATTATCCTCATATTCAATTATCCATACTGGTTATTATAATCTCGCTACTCAATTGATTTGCCGCTGTTGTGCCGGCTGATGTGATCCCTGCCGGTGATCCAGCAGCTAATGGCCCAGCTGCCTTCGGGGAGGCCACATCTACTGATGTCCCGGCTGACGTAGTTACGCTGCCGACGACCCAGCAGCTGATGGGCCACGCCCAGCCCCCCTCCCCCCCCCCTGGGGCAGCCGCTGACGTTCCGGCTGTTGTGGTCCCAGCCGATGATCCAGCAGCTGATGGCACAGCTGGTGGTGTTCCAGCTGAGCATGCCCCCGGGGGCCAAGCACAGCTGCTGATGTTCCGGCTGATGTGGTCCCAGCCGATGATCCAGCAGCTGATGGCCCAGCTGGTGGGGTTCCAAGCTGAGCATGCCCCTGGGGGCCAAGCACAGCTGCTGACGTTCCGGCTGACGTGGTCCCAGCCGATGATTCAGCAGCTGATGGCCCAGCTGGTGGTGTTCCAGCTGAGCACGCCCCTGGGGGCCAAGCACAGCCGCTGACGTTCCGGCTGTTGTGGTCCCAGCCGATGATCCAGCAGCTGATGGCCCAGCTGGTGGGGTTCCAAGCTGAGCATGCCACTGGGGGCCAAGCACAGCTGCTGACGTTCCGGCTGACGTGGTCCCAGCCGATGATCCAGCAGCTGATGGCCCAGCTGGTGGGGTTCCAAGCTGAGCACGCCCCTGGGGGCCAAGCACAGCTGCTGACGTTCCGGCTGACGTGGTCCCAGCCGATGATCCAGCAGCTGATGGGCCAGCTAGTGGGGTTCCAAGCTGAGCACGTCCCTGGGGGCCAAGCACAGCTGCTGACGTTCCGGCTGACGTGGTCCCAGCCGATGATCCAGCAGCTGATGGGCCAGCTGGTGGGGTTCCAAGCTGAGCACGTCCCTGGGGCCCAAGACAGCTGCTGACGTGCCGACTGATGTGGTCCCAGCCGATGAACCAGCAGCTGCAGGCTCAGCTGACGGTCTTACAGCTGAGCATGCCCTTGTAATTAATCATCGTGATTACTGTTAATTAATTGCTTGCAGTTGTTTAATTATTATTTCTATGCTGTCGGTGACCCAGCAGCTGATGGCACAGCCGAACATGCCCGTATAATCAACCATTATTATTATGAGTTTTGTTAATTAATTATTAGTAGCTAATAATAGCAGACGAAGGCTCAGCTGGTGGTGTTGCAGCCGAGCAGGCACAGTCACCCTCTTTATTTATATACGTTTTCTGTTCTTTACATTTTGTCATTCCTTATATTCCTTTCTAATTTATATATTATATATTGTTTGTTTGTTTCTCGGGCCAGTCCCAGCTGCTGAGGCGCCGGCTGACGTAGTCCATGCCGATGATCCAGCAGCTGAGGACCCAGCTGGAAGCGTTACGGCCGCTGGGTGAGGCCCAGCTGTTGGGCCAGCTGGTGGTGTTCCAGCTGAGCATGCCCCCGGGGGGCCTAGCCCAGCCACGGATGTTCCTGCTGACGAGTTTCCAGCCGATGTCCCAGCAGCTGAGGCTCCGGAAGGAGGTATTCAGCCGACGATGTCCCAGTTGCTGAAGTTGACATCTAGCGGCGTCCAACCGAAGATGCCGCAGCTGCACTGGTCCAGCTGCCAAGGCTACAGATGGCGTGTCCCAGCCGAGGAATTCCACGACAGAAAAAGGGAAGAACGCATTTTCTCTCCATTCTTAATAATAATTTCGTTACAGTTATATATATTATAATAATTTATAATATAAATTTTATTATATTTAATTTGTATATTTATTTTAAATATTATTAATTTTATTTGTATATTTATTTTAAATATTATTAATTTTATTAATTTTATTTTGTTAATTTATATAAAAATATTTATATAAATATTATTATATATAACTTATTACTGATAATTGCCGTGCCGGTACCTACTAACTACTTGACGCTGACATTAACAACTTCTATTAGTTTCCCACTGAGGAGGCGTCCGATTGCTCCAGGAGTTAGCACTTATTGTATCTGGCAGTACCATCACTAGGCTCCTCGGTTACTCCCCACTCAGTTATGCTGGGGCTTCATTCCATTCTACCCATTCCTGCCTTACGCAACAGGTGCCGCATCCAGTTATCTCCACTCTCGCAGCCTAATTGCCAGCAGTACACTTTGAAGCGGGTCCCACGCACCTGTGCCTTTTCTTTTCACGTTACCTCTGCACACCAGCTCCTGCCCACCCTTACTGCTTTAATACTTCCAGATCCACAATAGAACGACGACGAGGAAAGCCTGTGATGATGGACCACGGCTCTCATGCCCACAGTGCGAGGTATCCTGGGAGGTGACCGACACGCTTCTAAGCTGACACCTCCACTCCACACCCGCGGGGCTCACCACAGCGACAATGACCGACACGGGGTCAACCCTGGGGAGTCGGCCTCGGAGTGGACAGCGTTCACATTCCCACACCCGCCCTGGGGCCAGCCTTCCAGGACTGGTCTCTGTGAGGGCGGGCTACTACGACGAAGATATACACGGGATCGACCAGTCATTCGCCATGGTGGAAAGCGCTCCCTGCATGGAGTACAAACCCGGCAGTAGGTCCTCCTCCCAGGGCACAGTCGGTGGGCCAACCCGCTTCTGCTCCACGGCTCGTCAAGATGGCGCTCTGTCGGCCCACCAAGCGAGCTGCGTCAGTTAGCAGCATCTGTCTAGTAGACTCGGAATGGTACCTTTTTCAATCAGAAAAACTGATTGTTTTTTAATGGCCTCTCCGGGCATACGGGCACGCTTATGGCCACGGTAGCGAAGTGTCATGTTCCTACTTATAGCAGCCAGCTTCCGCTCGCCCTTCGGGGGTGGGGGTTCCGCGGCGCTGGCCCTCACGGGATTGGGGGTGCTCCGACGGAACCCCCAAAGTGATAAGCCAAGAATACGAGATCTCTCTTCATTGTATTTGATTTAATCATTATAACAGCTATCCAATAATTTTATTTCTGTATAATAATTTATGGTTATTCTCTAAATCATTATTAGTCACCATAATTAATTCCACTTTAATCATCTATTTATTCGTTATAATGAGCTACTATGCTTCTTCATTTAAGGATTATCAATTAAATCATTACTTATGACTATTATTAATTAATTATTTGTTTTAAATAATTAATTATTATTATTATTATAAAATAAAACAAGTCCCCCACTCTGTGAGCGTTTTCTTCCAACCGCAGAAATGTATCTTTTTGGTTATTTGGCTCAGTGTAGATGTTATGCCTAAGCTCTTGAACCCAGGCTCCTTTGCTTGTGCTGGTGACCAGAATGTTAGTGTGAGTGTAGAGCGTTGGCTGCGAATTACTTTATTGAAATCTCTGCTTGGAAATTTAAGATTAAGAACTGTATCAAATGAGTCTAGTGAATAAAGAATAACTAGAGCACATTTAGACGGATTAAACGTATGGTTGTATTCAACACTTCATGGTTTAACTATTTATAAGAAAAGTTGATAGAATCTTTGGCTGCCGTCAATATGATTATATCATCACCAACACAGAAAACATTACCATAAATACTGCCTCTGCGACAGCCGGGACTTTATTCTCTCAACTCCTTCAAAAATGGGTCAAGATGGAAAGCAAACAAAAACAAAATTAATGTAATAAATTTTCTCAGATTTCTCCATCACATTGCTGCTTTTCATACATGATCAGGTAAATACATATATCTAGCGATAGCTTGACATACTTTTATGCTCATTAATTCTCTAAACAGTTTGAAGTGTTCAATATTGTCAAGTGATTTGGAAGCACAAGGAAACTGAGATAATAGAGCTTTTCTTTGAGTTTTAATACTAATAGTTTCCAGCAGGGAAAAACTACATAGTGTTGTATATAGTAATCAGTCTTTTAGGCAAATTTAGAGTCAGGGTGTTTAGTTCGTCAGGTAGAAAGTCAACCAGTCAAATGCACTATTTATTAGTATGTTTAGTGCAATGGCTCCATAGTCATCATAGGACCTACAACCACGGTAATTGTTTGGAATGGTAAAAAGTACAGAGGTGTTTATTGCTGTCGGCGATGGATCATAGCAGATGCAGGGTGTAAGATTGATATATAGGCTCACAGTTTCGCTGATTCGTGTTTATTGTTGTCAGTGTGGGTGTGAACAACACGTAATCTTGAATAACATTTCATAGCTTGACGTATTAGTCTCCAAAGACCAAAAATTTTAGTATTAACCCTTAAATGGCGCATAGCTATATACCACTTGACATTCACAGGTGCATACCAAAAAAAAAAAAAAAAAATTATTTTTTCTTCTTAACCTGTTAATTTGTGTTCACTGATCGCAGGAAAAATAATAAAAAAATCCTAAGTGGCATATATTGCCCGCTATAGGGTGGGGAATTCTGGCAAAAAATAGGCGCTGACTCAGCATTCGTCCCAGGCAGTCTGTTGATCGCCCAACCCGTTCTCGCAAATTCGTAAAGTCAATATTGACTTATTAACTACGTGCATAGGTGATATACTAAACATGATAGATACCCCTAAAAAGATTCATAGAAAACACCAACCTTACCTAACCTTGTTAGTATCTTAAGATAAGCATCTTATTGCTTCGTAATTACAATTATTACTTAACCTATACCTATTATAGGTTAGGTAATAATTGTAATTACGAAGCAATAAGATGCTTATCTTAAAATACTAACAAGGTTAGGTAAGGTCGGTGTTTTTTATGAATCTTTTTAAGGGCATCTATTATGTTAAGTATGTCACCTATGCACATATTTAATAAGTCAATATTGACTTATTAAATTTGCGAGAACGGGTTGGATCGCCAGCTGTCAGGCCGGAGTTGCCACAAAGAGATAATTACCTAATTATTTCATTGTCTGTGGTTTTTCGTAATTTTTTTGCTGTAATATTATTCAATAGTGTGTAGTGTGATATATTTTTATAATAAAATGAGTGAATCATCACTGTACTCAAAAATATGGTGTGCATATTGTTGATTCAATTATATTCATCAAACAGTGAACAAATACTTTGTTGGTTATTACACTACATACACAGGTTATATATAAGTATCTGCATGTTTTGTTCACCATAATTGTACATCTAAGCTTGTATGGTGAGTAAAGGCACAAAGACGTAGCTACTCACACAGTCAGCTGATGGCTGCCGCCCTCAAGGCCAGATGCACTAATATTTCTCCTACAACAACACTGTTTGTGGTGCTATTACGCTATATACAAACATTATATATAAATATCTACCTGTTTTATTCACTATACTTGTACAAGTAAACTGGTATGGTGCCCAAAGACCATCGTGGTCATTAGTAAACAACATGGTAAGTCCTGCAGACGACGCTCCTCCCTCACCAAAATGGCGGCTCCCAACCTACTCATCTCGCTGTTTATACCCTCTATACACACGTTATATATAAGTATCTACATTTGTGACCAGACCACACACTAGAAATTGAAGAGACGACGACGTTTCGGTCCGTCCTGGACCATTCTCAAGTCGATTGTGATGAGGACAGGTAGGGACAGGAATTAAATAGGCAAGAGAGAGCTGAGGAGGAAAGTCAGGTGTAGGGGATAGTAGTAATGAGAACTGCAGCAGGCCTATTGGCCCATACGAGACAGCTCCTATTATAACCACCGAAGGAGATGGTAATAGGAAAAAGAAGAGGATAGCAAGGGAGCGTAGAAGACAATGAACAGAAAAAGGGAGAAGAGAGAAAGAAAGGGAAAGAGAAAGAAAGAAATGGAAGGGGGAAAGCTTATGTTAAGTCACGTTTGTTAGAAAGATTAGAGCATTTGAGTATATACTGTGAAAGGGAAGAGTCCACAGCAACAAAGCCAGGACTCAAGTTCATGTTGGGTACATTGTTAATAAGAGCCGATTCTACAAGACGGCGTCTGTGTAGAGTAGAGGCAGGAAAGATTATTTTGGAGGAAGACCAATCAATGGGATGATTAGAATCCCTCACATGGCAGAAGAGAGCATTGTTAGTGTCTGCAGACATAACACTTCTCTTGTGTTCTTTAAGTCTGTCATTCAGTGTACGGCCAGTTTCGCCAAAGTATTGGAGAGGACAAGATGAACAGGAAATAGAGTAGACACCAGCAGCATTAGAAGCAGGAGGAGCAGTGTGAACTAGATTGCTACGAAGTGTGTTAGTTTGTCGAAAGGCGAGTTTAATGTCAAGAGGACGAAAGGTATTGGCAAAAGTTTTGAGTTCAGATATGAAGGGAAGGCATAGTACAGTGCTACTAGTGTTGGAAGCAGGTTTAGGATGAAAGAAATTTCGTTTAGCTTGAGAGTGGGCACAGTTGATGAAATGCAAAGGATAACCAAGGCGAGAGAATGATTTGTAGATAAAGGCAGAATGGTCCAGGACGGACCGAAACGTCGTCGTCTCTTCAATTTCTAGTGTGTGGTCTGGTCATTATACTTCAGCCACGTTATTGTGACTCATCGCCTGCATATCTACATTTGTGTTCACCATAGCGAACCACTAAGCTGGTATGGTGAGTGCAGTCAATAAAAGGTGGCCACACAGTCAGAAGACATCGACACCACCCTCCCTCCCACAGCATTACTCCTCCCTCCTTGGCGCACAGTGCTAAATATCACCACAATCCTGCTATTATCAGAACCCTGGTCAGTTTTATCACAGTCAGGGGTCTTCTGTAATAATATCATCGCTACATAATAGCATGAACAAGAATATTATGGCAATTTTAGGCGATGCTGTGGTCACAAGCTGAACAGCAGTGCTGTGAGTTCATGCTGTGTACGTCAGGCTTGGTTGCTCACTCAATACTGAGGCCAATAACACCCGGGAGTTTGGCCCACTATTTTTAAAAAAAATGGCGTCTGTTTACAAGAGCCCTGATGAAGGTGTGGTGGACCCCGTGTATCCGCGGGCCGTTTAAATCTTGCGTAGTACTCCAAAGAATCACATGATGCGATGCGCAATTTACTGCAAGTCGGTCAAAGCATCATATACACAACCTCGATGCGCAATTGAGGGGTTAAAACAGTAATAGTTGTTTGTAAAAAATTATATGGTCCCGTTTATTATTATTTGTTCCTCGGTTAGGCTAGATTCCGGCTATTTAGTTCATGAGTTTATTGACGTTGGGGACGCTCAAGAGGACGGGCTGAATAAACAGAGTTACCATAACTACCATTTTTTGTTTTCTGTACAACATGTCCACAAAGACCTATGTCACACTCCGCTTCTCTACTCATGCACCTGCCCTGTGTATGGACGAACAATTTTAATGATATTTCTATCTAAAATACTCCAAATTATTCAACTGATGGCAAGAGATCAGCAACCAAAACAGTTCTGCAGCATTTCAAACATCTCGCAAATAAAATGTTATTGGCACAAAATGGCATTAGATAAATGTAACTACAGCGACAGTTCAGTTTCAGCTAGCAACAATTTAAGTAATTTACTAGTGACAACGCAGAAATTAATACTATAATAAGAATAAGATTAATAAAATAATAATAACTGGTGGTATGAGAATAAAAATTATAGCTATCGTTATTTAAAACCTGAGGTTTTAATTTTTATGTTTGTTATTACTTCACTTGTTATTTACATATTATACATAAACTATCAAAAAGTCCGCAGTCATTGCGAATAGGATGTTGAAGTTTGAGGTGGTTGGTTTCTTTCAAAGAAACTTGGGTTTCTTTGGGTAAAGTTTTGGTGCCCCGTGTAAGGGGATTAGACAGAAAGTTCATGTTTTAAATATCTTAGGATTTATGAGTCTGGAGAGAGCCCCTGTTATTCCCTCAACAGTGTTAAATCAAAATCGTTGAAATGGTGGCAACCTCGACTTCTCTGGCGTTGTGTCCTCAAATTTTCCTCTTGTTTTATTCTAATATTGCTTATTCTGAACTAATTTTTTCTCATTCTGAATTTATCTCCATAGTAAAATATTGTTTCATTTAGACCTTGTTCTACAAGATTATAGGTAGTTTGTTTTAGCAGCTTATTGAACATTTTGCAGGACTATTTCAATATTTTATATGTATAACTTTCACGCGTTTAACATGTAATTGCATATGTTAATTTGCTCAGTAACGTATCAAACTTAGTTATTTACAGCTAAAAAGCAGCAACCCCAGAGGAAAAAAATTGCCACATTTACTTATAGTTTTAATAATTACAGGGAGGAAAGATGAATATTATGGCATTAACATCCTATGGGGATTACTGTTGACTAATTATACATAGTCCTTATGTACTGGTACCTGAAGGGCCATTATCATCATTTTAATATATGTTATAATAACGAGCATTACTTAGAGGGCGTTGTAGTTGTGAAGTGATGGTTGTCAGTCTCACAAAGACGTGTCATTAATATAGAGAAATATAATTCGTGGGCTGTTAGTACTTTATCTGTGTAAGACAAAGTTTGGTACATTTTCTAATGATATTAAAGGCCAGTCCCGAGCTCAGATGATATGTCAGAGGTGGCCGACAAGGCTCGACAGGGAGCACTACCTGGCTGACACACACAAGGCTCGACAGGGAGCACTACCTGGCGGACACACTCAAGGCTCGACAGGGAGCACTACCTGGCTGACACACTCAAGGCTCGACAGAGAGCACTACCTGGCTGACACACACAAGGGTCCTCAGGGAGCACTACCTGGCTGACACACTGTTATAAATCAATGCGTGTTCTATGGGGAGTCTAGTATAACATGGATGCAGGGGCAGTAGTTAGCATTAAGAGTTATCAAATATGGGAGATCCAAAAGGCCCGGCCCCCAAGTGGAATATCCACAGTGAATATTAATTGGCTACACAATGTCAATCTAGAGGTTGATCATAGATCTCCTACACAGGAAGAATGGATACTCCTTTACTAACTTACTTATTTATTAACCCCTTAACAACCCTCCATATACATTCACACCAATAACAATAAAAATAATTACTTTACCACACTATCTTACGTTAAAAGCCTTGGTCCACATAAGCAGGATACAAGGTTTACACTGTGAACAAGCTAGGGTAAAGTACTACTAGTGAAGAACTTGAAGCTTGAGTCAGCTTAGGGTAGTGAGACCACGTGGTACCCTAACACAACACAACTCTTAGGGATACCCAAAACACTGGCAAATACTACCCCCAGGTCTACACAAATCTTCCACTTCCAGAGTAGGCACACTTAACAACCCCGTACTTAACTTAGTATTACAGGTATTCAAGGTAAAGGAAGGAAGGAGGAGGAGAAAAGTTAGAGGGTTCCAGAGCAGCTCAGAGGAGATCTTGATACCACGAACGCCAGCCAGAGAGAGAGCATCTCCACTCTCCTCCCTCAGTTCACTCGCTGCCAGCAGACTACTCAACTAATTATACAGCATTCCTATCCCAAGTTTACTCAGGTTTACTTTACAAATGATTAGAAAGTATTAGTAAACATAGTTGGTGCCTATTTTATTATTTAATAATCAACCCCAAGCTCAGTCTTTAAATGCTCTTTGAGAAACAAGAATAGTCTTACATCTGGCAGCGAAGATACAAACAAATGCAGCTCGTGATGCATCCAATACTATAAGGTAGTTTATTTAGCTCAATTTTGACCTCTGGTTTCCACTGAGGAACCCAGGGTCGTAACACTCCTCCCCCCTTCAGAGAGAAAAAAAAATGTGACTACTAGAATAGTAGTCATATTTTTTTTGTAAGAGTATACAGAGAATAAAAAGGAAATTCGGGCAATGAGTTTGCCCGAAACGCATTGCGTAATAGTGGCTTTAGGCATTGTATGTACTAGCTCTATCTATATATCAACCCATTAATGTAACATCACTTGTATGTATATACCTTACCTGAATAAACATCTGAATCTGAATCTGAATCTGAATCTGAAAATTTATGACAAAAAAATCAATCAAAACCAACAATTTCTCTGCAAGAAAAGTACAAAGGAATACTCTGAAAGAGAAAAAAAAACATACACAAAAAAACAGGGAAGTAAATAAATTGGACACGCAATATTTAATGTCATAGGAGAACCTACAAAAAAAAAATAACTAAAGCATGACAGTTGGTATATGCTTCCTGTGGCTCAGATGAATGTTACTCAGGCAACCGGGACAGAGCGTTGGATATCACGTTGAGCTGGCCCGGTAGGTGGATAATAGACAAATTGAAGTTCTGTAGGTACAATGCCCACCTGAGGATGCGTTTATTTTTCCCCTTCATCTGAGTCAGGAAGACTAGTGGGTTATGGTCCGTGTACACTTCCACTATATTACCTGTGTGGTAAACTTCGAACTTTTTACATGTTAACACTAGCGCAAACGCCTCTTTTTCTACCACTGAATAATTGCGTTGCGCCTTGTCAAATTTCACAGAGTAATAGTATACTGGGTGTTCCACTTGATCATCCCCAGTTTGCAACAACACTACACCAGAACCCGAGTCAGACGCGTCAACATGAATTTTAAATGGTCTGTCGAACCTTGGACTAGCGAGCACTGGGGCGGAAGCTAAGATCAATTTCAAAATTTTAAATGCCTCTGCACAGTCTGATGACCACTTAAATTTAACGGCCTTCCGCAACAAGTCTGTGAGAGAAGTGGCCACACTGGAAAAGTTCTGACAAAAGCGTCGATAGTACGCACACATACCGATAAATCTTTGAACGTCTTTTTTAGACTTTAGCACCGGATACTCCAGAATGACACTGATTTTATCTTTATCTGAATCAGATTCAGATTCAGATTCAGATGTTTATTCAGGTAAGGTATATACATACAAGTGATGTTACATTAATGGGTTGATATATAGATAGAGCTAGTACATACAATGCCTAAAGCCACTATTACGCAATGCGTTTCGGGCAAACTCATTGCCCGAATTTCCTTTTTATTCTCTGTATACTCTTACAAAAAAAATATGACTACTATTCTAGTAGTCACATTTTTTTTTCTCTCTGAAGGGGGGAGGAGTGTTACGACCCTGGGTTCCTCAGTGGAAACCAGAGGTCAAAATTGAGCTAAATAAACTACCTTATAGTATTGGATGCATCACGAGCTGCATTTGTTTGTATCTTCGCTGCCAGATGTAAGACTATTCTTGTTTCTCAAAGAGCATTTAAAGACTGAGCTTGGGGTTGATTATTAAATAATAAAATAGGCACCAACTATGTTTACTAATACTTTCTAATCATTTGTAAAGTAAACCTGAGTAAACTTGGGATAGGAATGCTGTATAATTAGTTGAGTAGTCTGCTGGCAGCGAGTGAACTGAGGGAGGAGAGTGGAGATGCTCTCTCTCTGGCTGGCGTTCGTGGTATCAAGATCTCCTCTGAGCTGCTCTGGAACCCTCTAACTTTTCTCCTCCTCCTTCCTTCCTTTACCTTGAATACCTGTAATACTAAGTTAAGTACGGGGTTGTTAAGTGTGCCTACTCTGGAAGTGGAAGATTTGTGTAGACCTGGGGGTAGTATTTGCCAGTGTTTTGGGTATCCCTAAGAGTTGTGTTGTGTTAGGGTACCACGTGGTCTCACTACCCTAAGCTGACTCAAGCTTCAAGTTCTTCACTAGTAGTACTTTACCCTAGCTTGTTCACAGTGTAAACCTTGTATCCTGCTTATGTGGACCAAGGCTTTTAACGTAAGATAGTGTGGTAAAGTAATTATTTTTATTGTTATTGGTGTGAATGTATATGGAGGGTTGTTAAGGGGTTAATAAATAAGTAAGTTAGTAAAGGAGTATCCATTCTTCCTGTGTAGGAGATCTATGATCAACCTCTAGATTGACATTGTGTAGCCAATTAATATTCACTGTGGATATTCCACTTGGGGGCCGGGCCTTTTGGATCTCCCATATTTGATAACTCTTAATGCTAACTACTGCCCCTGCATCCATGTTATACTAGACTCCCCATAGAACACGCATTGATTTATAACAGTGTGTCAGCCAGGTAGTGCTCCCTGAGGACCCTTGTGTGTGTCAGCCAGGTAGTGCTCTCTGTCGAGCCTTGAGTGTGTCAGCCAGGTAGTGCTCCCTGTCGAGCCTTGAGTGTGTCCGCCAGGTAGTGCTCCCTGTCGAGCCTTGTGTGTGTCAGCCAGGTAGTGCTCCCTGTCGAGCCTTGTCGGCCACCTCTGACATATCATCTGAGCTCGGGACTGGCCTTTAATATCATTAGAAAATGTACCAAACTTTGTCTTACACAGATAAAGTACTAACAGCCCACGAATTATATTTCTCTATATTAATGACACGTCTTTGTGAGACTGACAACCATCACTTCACAACTACAACGCCCTCTAAGTAATGCTCGTTATTATAACATATATTAAAATGATGATAATGGCCCTTCAGGTACCAGTACATAAGGACTATGTATAATTAGTCAACAGTAATCCCCATAGGATGTTAATGCCATAATATTCATCTTTCCTCCCTGTAATTATTAAAACTATAAGTAAATGTGGCAATTTTTTTCCTCTGGGGTTGCTGCTTTTTAGCTGTAAATAACTAAGTTTGATACGTTACTGAGCAAATTAACATATGCAATTACATGTTAAACGCGTGAAAGTTATACATATAAAATATTGAAATAGTCCTGCAAAATGTTCAATAAGCTGCTAAAACAAACTACCTATAATCTTGTAGAACAAGGTCTAAATGAAACAATATTTTACTATGGAGATAAATTCAGAATGAGAAAAAATTAGTTCAGAATAAGCAATATTAGAATAAAACAAGAGGAAAATTTGAGGACACAACGCCAGAGAAGTCGAGGTTGCCACCATTTCAACGATTTTGATTTAACACTGTTGAGGGAATAACAGGGGCTCTCTCCAGACTCATAAATCCTAAGATATTTAAAACATGAACTTTCTGTCTAATCCCCTTACACGGGGCACCAAAACTTTACCCAAAGAAACCCAAGTTTCTTTGAAAGAAACCAACCACCTCAAACTTCAACATCCTATTCGCAATGACTGCGGACTTTTTGATAGTTTATGTATAATATGTAAATAACAAGTGAAGTAATAACAAACATAAAAATTAAAACCTCAGGTTTTAAATAACGATAGCTATAATTTTTATTCTCATACCACCAGTTATTATTATTTTATTAATCTTATTCTTATTATAGTATTAATTTCTGCGTTGTCACTAGTAAATTACTTAAATTGTTGCTAGCTGAAACTGAACTGTCGCTGTAGTTACATTTATCTAATGCCATTTTGTGCCAATGACATTTTATTTGCGAGATGTTTGAAATGCTGCAGAACTGTTTTGGTTGCTGATCTCTTGCCATCAGTTGAATAATTTGGAGTATTTTAGATAGAAATATCATTAAAATTGTTCGTCCATACACAGGGCAGGTGCATGAGTAGAGAAGCGGAGTGTGACATAGGTCTTTGTGGACATGTTGTACAGAAAACAAAAAATGGTAGTTATGGTAACTCTGTTTATTCAGCCCGTCCTCTTGAGCGTCCCCAACGTCAATAAACTCATGAACTAAATAGCCGGAATCTAGCCTAACCGAGGAACAAATAATAATAAACGGGACCATATAATTTTTTACAAACAACTATTACTGTTTTAACCCCTCAATTGCGCATCGAGGTTGTGTATATGATGCTTTGACCGACTTGCAGTAAATTGCGCATCGCATCATGTGATTCTTTGGAGTACTACGCAAGATTTAAACGGCCCGCGGATACACGGGGTCCACCACACCTTCATCAGGGCTCTTGTAAACAGACGCCATTTTTTTAAAAAATAGTGGGCCAAACTCCCGGGTGTTATTGGCCTCAGTATTGAGTGAGCAACCAAGCCTGACGTACACAGCATGAACTCACAGCACTGCTGTTCAGCTTGTGACCACAGCATCGCCTAAAATTGCCATAATATTCTTGTTCATGCTATTATGTAGCGATGATATTATTACAGAAGACCCCTGACTGTGATAAAACTGACCAGGGTTCTGATAATAGCAGGATTGTGGTGATATTTAGCACTGTGCGCCAAGGAGGGAGGAGTAATGCTGTGGGAGGGAGGGTGGTGTCGATGTCTTCTGACTGTGTGGCCACCTTTTATTGACTGCACTCACCATACCAGCTTAGTGGTTCGCTATGGTGAACACAAATGTAGATATGCAGGCGATGAGTCACAATAACGTGGCTGAAGTATAATGACCAGACCACACACTAGAAATTGAAGAGACGACGACGTTTCGGTCCGTCCTGGACCATTCTGCCTTTATCTACAAATCATTCTCTCGCCTTGGTTATCCTTTGCATTTCATCAACTGTGCCCACTCTCAAGCTAAACGAAATTTCTTTCATCCTAAACCTGCTTCCAACACTAGTAGCACTGTACTATGCCTTCCCTTCATATCTGAACTCAAAACTTTTGCCAATACCTTTCGTCCTCTTGACATTAAACTCGCCTTTCGACAAACTAACACACTTCGTAGCAATCTAGTTCACACTGCTCCTCCTGCTTCTAATGCTGCTGGTGTCTACTCTATTTCCTGTTCATCTTGTCCTCTCCAATACTTTGGCGAAACTGGCCGTACACTGAATGACAGACTTAAAGAACACAAGAGAAGTGTTATGTCTGCAGACACTAACAATGCTCTCTTCTGCCATGTGAGGGATTCTAATCATCCCATTGATTGGTCTTCCTCCAAAATAATCTTTCCTGCCTCTACTCTACACAGACGCCGTCTTGTAGAATCGGCTCTTATTAACAATGTACCCAACATGAACTTGAGTCCTGGCTTTGTTGCTGTGGACTCTTCCCTTTCACAGTATATACTCAAATGCTCTAATCTTTCTAACAAACGTGACTTAACATAAGCTTTCCCCCTTCCATTTCTTTCTTTCTCTTTCCCTTTCTTTCTCTCTTCTCCCTTTTTCTGTTCATTGTCTTCTACGCTCCCTTGCTATCCTCTTCTTTTTCCTATTACCATCTCCTTCGGTGGTTATAATAGGAGCTGTCTCGTATGGGCCAATAGGCCTGCTGCAGTTCTCATTACTACTATCCCCTACACCTGACTTTCCTCCTCAGCTCTCTCTTGCCTATTTAATTCCTGTCCCTACCTGTCCTCATCACAATCGACTTGAGAATGGTCCAGGACGGACCGAAACGTCGTCGTCTCTTCAATTTCTAGTGTGTGGTCTGGTCACAAATGTAGATACTTATATATAACGTGTGTATAGAGGGTATAAACAGCGAGATGAGTAGGTTGGGAGCCGCCATTTTGGTGAGGGAGGAGCGTCGTCTGCAGGACTTACCATGTTGTTTACTAATGACCACGATGGTCTTTGGGCACCATACCAGTTTACTTGTACAAGTATGGTGAATAAAACAGGTAGATATTTATATATAATGTTTGTATATAGCGTAATAGCACCACAAACAGTGTTGTTGTAGGAGAAATATTAGTGCATCTGGCCTTGAGGGCGGCAGCCATCAGCTGACTGTGTGAGTAGCTACGTCTTTGTGCCTTTACTCACCATACAAGCTTAGATGTACAATTATGGTGAACAAAACATGCAGATACTTATATATAACCTGTGTATGTAGTGTAATAACCAACAAAGTATTTGTTCACTGTTTGATGAATATAATTGAATCAACAATATGCACACCATATTTTTGAGTACAGTGATGATTCACTCATTTTATTATAAAAATATATCACACTACACACTATTGAATAATATTACAGCAAAAAAATTACGAAAAACCACAGACAATGAAATAATTAGGTAATTATCTCTTTGTGGCAACTCCGGCCTGACAGCTGGCGATCCAACCCGTTCTCGCAAATTTAATAAGTCAATATTGACTTATTAAATATGTGCATAGGTGACATACTTAACATAATAGATGCCCTTAAAAAGATTCATAAAAAACACCGACCTTACCTAACCTTGTTAGTATTTTAAGATAAGCATCTTATTGCTTCGTAATTACAATTATTACCTAACCTATAATAGGTATAGGTTAAGTAATAATTGTAATTACGAAGCAATAAGATGCTTATCTTAAGATACTAACAAGGTTAGGTAAGGTTGGTGTTTTCTATGAATCTTTTTAGGGGTATCTATTATGTTTAGTATATCACCTATGCACGTAGTTAATAAGTCAATATTGACTTTACGAATTTGCGAGAACGGGTTGGGCGATCAACAGACTGCCTGGGACGAATGCTGAGTCAGCGCCTATTTTTTGCCAGAATTCCCCACCCTATAGCGGGCAATATATGCCACTTAGGATTTTTTTATTATTTTTCCTGCGATCAGTGAACACAAATTAACAGGTTAAGAAGAAAAAATAATTTTTTTTTTTTTTTTTTTGGTATGCACCTGTGAATGTCAAGTGGTATATAGCTATGCGCCATTTAAGGGTTAATACTAAAATTTTTGGTCTTTGGAGACTAATACGTCAAGCTATGAAATGTTATTCAAGATTACGTGTTGTTCACACCCACACTGACAACAATAAACACGAATCAGCGAAACTGTGAGCCTATATATCAATCTTACACCCTGCATCTGCTATGATCCATCGCCGACAGCAATAAACACCTCTGTACTTTTTACCATTCCAAACAATTACCGTGGTTGTAGGTCCTATGATGACTATGGAGCCATTGCACTAAACATACTAATAAATAGTGCATTTGACTGGTTGACTTTCTACCTGACGAACTAAACACCCTGACTCTAAATTTGCCTAAAAGACTGATTACTATATACAACACTATGTAGTTTTTCCCTGCTGGAAACTATTAGTATTAAAACTCAAAGAAAAGCTCTATTATCTCAGTTTCCTTGTGCTTCCAAATCACTTGACAATATTGAACACTTCAAACTGTTTAGAGAATTAATGAGCATAAAAGTATGTCAAGCTATCGCTAGATATATGTATTTACCTGATCATGTATGAAAAGCAGCAATGTGATGGAGAAATCTGAGAAAATTTATTACATTAATTTTGTTTTTGTTTGCTTTCCATCTTGACCCATTTTTGAAGGAGTTGAGAGAATAAAGTCCCGGCTGTCGCAGAGGCAGTATTTATGGTAATGTTTTCTGTGTTGGTGATGATATAATCATATTGACGGCAGCCAAAGATTCTATCAACTTTTCTTATAAATAGTTAAACCATGAAGTGTTGAATACAACCATACGTTTAATCCGTCTAAATGTGCTCTAGTTATTCTTTATTCACTAGACTCATTTGATACAGTTCTTAATCTTAAATTTCCAAGCAGAGATTTCAATAAAGTAATTCGCAGCCAACGCTCTACACTCACACTAACATTCTGGTCACCAGCACAAGCAAAGGAGCCTGGGTTCAAGAGCTTAGGCATAACATCTACACTGAGCCAAATAACCAAAAAGATACATTTCTGCGGTTGGAAGAAAACGCTCACAGAGTGGGGGACTTGTTTTATTTTATAATAATAATAATAATTAATTATTTAAAACAAATAATTAATTAATAATAGTCATAAGTAATGATTTAATTGATAATCCTTAAATGAAGAAGCATAGTAGCTCATTATAACGAATAAATAGATGATTAAAGTGGAATTAATTATGGTGACTAATAATGATTTAGAGAATAACCATAAATTATTATACAGAAATAAAATTATTGGATAGCTGTTATAATGATTAAATCAAATACAATGAAGAGAGATCTCGTATTCTTGGCTTATCACTTTGGGGGTTCCGTCGGAGCACCCCCAATCCCGTGAGGGCCAGCGCCGCGGAACCCCCACCCCCGAAGGGCGAGCGGAAGCTGGCTGCTATAAGTAGGAACATGACACTTCGCTACCGTGGCCATAAGCGTGCCCGTATGCCCGGAGAGGCCATTAAAAAACAATCAGTTTTTCTGATTGAAAAAGGTACCATTCCGAGTCTACTAGACAGATGCTGCTAACTGACGCAGCTCGCTTGGTGGGCCGACAGAGCGCCATCTTGACGAGCCGTGGAGCAGAAGCGGGTTGGCCCACCGACTGTGCCCTGGGAGGAGGACCTACTGCCGGGTTTGTACTCCATGCAGGGAGCGCTTTCCACCATGGCGAATGACTGGTCGATCCCGTGTATATCTTCGTCGTAGTAGCCCGCCCTCACAGAGACCAGTCCTGGAAGGCTGGCCCCAGGGCGGGTGTGGGAATGTGAACGCTGTCCACTCCGAGGCCGACTCCCCAGGGTTGACCCCGTGTCGGTCATTGTCGCTGTGGTGAGCCCCGCGGGTGTGGAGTGGAGGTGTCAGCTTAGAAGCGTGTCGGTCACCTCCCAGGATACCTCGCACTGTGGGCATGAGAGCCGTGGTCCATCATCACAGGCTTTCCTCGTCGTCGTTCTATTGTGGATCTGGAAGTATTAAAGCAGTAAGGGTGGGCAGGAGCTGGTGTGCAGAGGTAACGTGAAAAGAAAAGGCACAGGTGCGTGGGACCCGCTTCAAAGTGTACTGCTGGCAATTAGGCTGCGAGAGTGGAGATAACTGGATGCGGCACCTGTTGCGTAAGGCAGGAATGGGTAGAATGGAATGAAGCCCCAGCATAACTGAGTGGGGAGTAACCGAGGAGCCTAGTGATGGTACTGCCAGATACAATAAGTGCTAACTCCTGGAGCAATCGGACGCCTCCTCAGTGGGAAACTAATAGAAGTTGTTAATGTCAGCGTCAAGTAGTTAGTAGGTACCGGCACGGCAATTATCAGTAATAAGTTATATATAATAATATTTATATAAATATTTTTATATAAATTAACAAAATAAAATTAATAAAATTAATAATATTTAAAATAAATATACAAATAAAATTAATAATATTTAAAATAAATATACAAATTAAATATAATAAAATTTATATTATAAATTATTATAATATATATAACTGTAACGAAATTATTATTAAGAATGGAGAGAAAATGCGTTCTTCCCTTTTTCTGTCGTGGAATTCCTCGGCTGGGACACGCCATCTGTAGCCTTGGCAGCTGGACCAGTGCAGCTGCGGCATCTTCGGTTGGACGCCGCTAGATGTCAACTTCAGCAACTGGGACATCGTCGGCTGAATACCTCCTTCCGGAGCCTCAGCTGCTGGGACATCGGCTGGAAACTCGTCAGCAGGAACATCCGTGGCTGGGCTAGGCCCCCCGGGGGCATGCTCAGCTGGAACACCACCAGCTGGCCCAACAGCTGGGCCTCACCCAGCGGCCGTAACGCTTCCAGCTGGGTCCTCAGCTGCTGGATCATCGGCATGGACTACGTCAGCCGGCGCCTCAGCAGCTGGGACTGGCCCGAGAAACAAACAAACAATATATAATATATAAATTAGAAAGGAATATAAGGAATGACAAAATGTAAAGAACAGAAAACGTATATAAATAAAGAGGGTGACTGTGCCTGCTCGGCTGCAACACCACCAGCTGAGCCTTCGTCTGCTATTATTAGCTACTAATAATTAATTAACAAAACTCATAATAATAATGGTTGATTATACGGGCATGTTCGGCTGTGCCATCAGCTGCTGGGTCACCGACAGCATAGAAATAATAATTAAACAACTGCAAGCAATTAATTAACAGTAATCACGATGATTAATTACAAGGGCATGCTCAGCTGTAAGACCGTCAGCTGAGCCTGCAGCTGCTGGTTCATCGGCTGGGACCACATCAGTCGGCACGTCAGCAGCTGTCTTGGGCCCCAGGGACGTGCTCAGCTTGGAACCCCACCAGCTGGCCCATCAGCTGCTGGATCATCGGCTGGGACCACGTCAGCCGGAACGTCAGCAGCTGTGCTTGGCCCCCAGGGACGTGCTCAGCTTGGAACCCCACTAGCTGGCCCATCAGCTGCTGGATCATCGGCTGGGACCACGTCAGCCGGAACGTCAGCAGCTGTGCTTGGCCCCCAGGGGCGTGCTCAGCTTGGAACCCCACCAGCTGGGCCATCAGCTGCTGGATCATCGGCTGGGACCACGTCAGCCGGAACGTCAGCAGCTGTGCTTGGCCCCCAGTGGCATGCTCAGCTTGGAACCCCACCAGCTGGGCCATCAGCTGCTGGATCATCGGCTGGGACCACAACAGCCGGAACGTCAGCGGCTGTGCTTGGCCCCCAGGGGCGTGCTCAGCTGGAACACCACCAGCTGGGCCATCAGCTGCTGAATCATCGGCTGGGACCACGTCAGCCGGAACGTCAGCAGCTGTGCTTGGCCCCCAGGGGCATGCTCAGCTTGGAACCCCACCAGCTGGGCCATCAGCTGCTGGATCATCGGCTGGGACCACATCAGCCGGAACATCAGCAGCTGTGCTTGGCCCCCGGGGGCATGCTCAGCTGGAACACCACCAGCTGTGCCATCAGCTGCTGGATCATCGGCTGGGACCACAACAGCCGGAACGTCAGCGGCTGCCCCAGGGGGGGGGGAGGGGGGCTGGGCGTGGCCCATCAGCTGCTGGGTCGTCGGCAGCGTAACTACGTCAGCCGGGACATCAGTAGATGTGGCCTCCCCGAAGGCAGCTGGGCCATTAGCTGCTGGATCACCGGCAGGGATCACATCAGCCGGCACAACAGCGGCAAATCAATTGAGTAGCGAAATTATAATAACCAGTATGGATAATTGAATATGAGGATAATAATAAACAGGGAAGGTGAATAGACATAACCAGAAATAATGACTGAATAATAATTGAGACCTCGTTTGTGTGTACCCGTCAACATTGTGTAACTGGCACTAGGCTCCGACAGCAATGTGCCATGTCACAATCTCCCTAGTTGCAACCAATGCAGCACTGGCGCACTGCTCAGTTAGGTTATACGGCATCGAGTAATGTGGTACATTCAGTGTTCCTTATCCCGAAATAATAAGCTCCGGGGGAGAACGAATATAATAAAGAATAATAACACTAAAGGATAACAATACTAAGGAATAATTGACAGGATTCGGCTGAATCGAATAGTCGGGCCTGAAGTAATTCTTGATCTTACTAAAGATGATATAAGCATAAAGAAAGCTGATCTTTCTTAAAGTAAAGATTCTTGTTAACTGGAGGGCCCGCTGCTGGATCTTCGGCTGGGACCTCGTCAGCCGGAACTTCAGCAGCTGGGGACATCAGCTGGGGCCTCGCCAGCCGGAACTTCAACAGCTGGGTTAATAATTGTTATAATAAAGATCGAACCCGGGCCCCTAGGGCTACGACCCCCGAGCGCAGTCCATTCGGCTGCGGGGCCCAGCACTTATAATGAAATACCAATAAAGAATAACAAACGAGGAATAATTGATAGGATACATCTGGGCCGACTCTTCGGAACTGAAGCAATTCATATTCTTATTAAAGTGTAATATAGGCATAGAGAAAAGGTAATCGATTCTTAATTATGATTCATAGTAACTGTAGCCTCAGCTGCTGGACCAACGGTTGGCAGCTGGGTTAATAATAATTATAATAGAGAGTAATAATAATAAAGAATAATAACCTTAGAGACAATAATAAAGGAATAAATGATAGAATTATTCCGAAGCGCACCCTCGGAACTGAAGGAAAACTTGATCTTAATAAAGATAATATAAGCATAAAAATTTTTTTAGTATCTGAAGCCTCAGCTGCTGGAACATCGGCTGGGCCGCGCCAGCCGGAACTTCAGCAGCTGGGTGAATAATTAATTATAAAGAATAAATAAAGAATAATAATAATGGAGAATACAATAGTAAGGGCGACGAACCAGCCAGTGATTAACAATCGCTCGTGCACTGCTCAGTTATACGACCGCTAGTAATGTGATACAGCAGTTGTTCTCTATCTAAACAAATAAGAATAGATTAATGACGATTATAATAAGGGATAATAATAAATAATAATAACTATAAAGGATAACACTGATAAAGAATAATTGGCTGGATTCGAGTTAAGGGCCAGGCCACGCGGGCAACACCACCAGGTGTGGCGCCGCCCGCCCTCGGGCAGGGAGACCCACACGTGCATAGCACGACACGCACTCCCGGGCATGGCACTGAGGGCGGGAAGGGCATGCTCAGAAGGAACACCGCCAGCTGAGCCTTCGGCTGCTGGATCATCGGCGGGAACCACTTCCGCCGGAACATCAGCAGCCGGGACGGGACATAGGGGGAGCCCTGTACGTGCACCCCACGTGTCCCCGGTCCCGTTCGCCGCCTGCAGGAGGCCCTCGGAGGGAAGCGTGAGCCTGGACGCCCACACCCCGTGCCCCTCGGCCCGGGCGAGGCGAAGCCCCTAATGCAGCCCCCAGAGGCAAGAGAGCCGCAAGGGGCCAGCCCACGCGGCCCACGCCGTACCCCAGGGACGGACACCAGGCCACGCCGTGCACACCTCCGGGCCCCAGTGACGCCCCCTAGGGCAAGGAAACCATTAGGATTGTCCGCATGGGCCATGCCACCAGGCGTGGGGGACACCGGCCAACGGGCGTAGAGGAACCCGCACGAGCATGCCTTGTGGCCCAGGCGCCCACAGGACGAGGGCGAAGCAGAGCCCCTAGGGACCCCGCCTAGGGCAAACTAACCCCTGGGAGCTAAGTCCAGATGGGCGACACCACCACAGTGGCGCCGCCCGCCCCCGTGCGTAGAGGAGCCCACACGCAAGGGGCGAAGGGGGGGGGGGGCCAGGGACCACGCCTAGGGCAAGCACACCACAGCCTGGCCACGTGGGCGACACCACCAGATGCGGCGCCGCCCGCCCTCGTACGGAAGGGGGAGCCACACGCGCATGGCACGACCCGCACGCCCGGGCACGGGACTGAGGGCGGGGAGGGACCCCACTATGCATCCCGCACGCCGGGGTCCTTAGAGAGGGCGAATAAACCTGGGGCATCTAGCTACTGCGTCAGGACACGCACGACCGGGGACAGGCGCTGGGCACACGCCGGGCACTGGGGACATTCCTAAATAAAACAGGGCGCCCCACACGCGGGCGTGTAGGGGGAACACGGGCAGGACTGTACCTTAGGATAATGGAGATGGGCCGGCTGCTCTGGAATGCCTATGGCTACCAAGGAAAACTTCACTCAATCAGGAGCCCCATGTGTGCCGCCCTTGTAGGCGACAGGGGGTGGCGTGGAAGGCTAAGTCGAAGGCGTGTAGTCGTCTGAGGTACCGGCGTCGTAGTCCACGTGTAACGGATGGCGGCGGAGCGTTTCGTTTTGTAGTGTAAGTGGCGAGGCGGAGGCGAGCAAGAGGAGATAGCCGTTATAATGATTAAATCAAATACAATGAAGAGAGATCTCGTATTCTTGGCATATCACTTTGGGGGGTCCGTCGGAGCACCCACAGGGTAACACATAGTTGATGCAAGATGGAACAAGTGTCCGTAGCAAACTGCTTTAGCGTCATCCCTTGAAGAGTAAAACCGGGGAAGCAGGGTTTCCCGGGAGGAGGGTGGGTGTTTTGTAGTGTAACTGGCGAGGCGGAGGCGAGCAAGTGTGTCACTGTGTCCGCGGCTCGCATTTAAGTAACTCGCTCGGAGCGCGCGCTACTTAGTCGGTTAGTCTCCAACTCATGGTAATACATTTTCTTCTTCGCAGAATTTCACCGCTTTTGCTGAGAAAATCAGTGATTATTTGTTTCTGGTGTGGTGCCCATGGGTTCTGTTACAACCTTCAATGAAGCTTTTGAGGTCAGGATTGGCATTACAGTTCAGCGTTTTATATATGTATAATACACATGAGAGACTGTGCAGTGACTTAATATCTAACATATTCACAGATTTGAGTAGGGGTACCGAGTGATGTCTGGGGCCAGAGTTGGATATTGTCCTAATAGCAGCTTTGTGTTGAGTAATTAGAGGACGTAAATGATTTTGGGTAGTAGAACCCCAAGCACAAATACCATAGTTGAGATATGGATAGATGAGGGAGTAATAGAGAGTCACCAGGGCAGGGCGGGGTACATAATATCTGATCTTAGAAAGAATGCCAACAGTTTTTGAAACTTTTTTTTATATATTTAGAATGTGTCCCTGGATATTCAGCTTGTGGTCAATGAGAACGCCAAGGAATTTGCCATCTATTTTGTTACAAATTTGTGTATTATTTATCCTGAAATTTATTTGATTAGAGGATTTATTGCCAAACAGAATATAGAAAGTTTTGTCAATGTTAAGGGTGAGTTTGTTGGCAGTTAGCCAAAGATGGACTTTATTTACTCAGTATTTACTGTGGCATTTAGAGCAAGGGGGTCAGGACTGGAATAAATGAAGGTTGTGTCGTCAGCAAATAGAATTGGTTCGAGGTGTTGGGAGGCATTTGGAAGGTCATTGATGTAGATGAGAAAGAGGAGAGGGCCAAGTATGCTGCCCTGAGGAACACCGATGTTGATGGGTAGGATGGGAGAAAATTAATTATTCACAGAAACATACTAGAACCTGTCAGTAAGGTAAGATTTGAGGTATTGCAGGGAGTGTCCTCTGACTCCATAATGATGTAATTTAAGAAGAAGGTTTTGGTGGTTGACAGTGTCAAAAGCCTTACGCAGGTCCACAAATAACCCAACAGGGAACTCATTTTTATCAAGAGCTGCATGAATCAAGTTAATCATACTAATAAGTGCATCGTTAGTGTTTTTTTTGGGTCTGAAGCCATATTGACAAGAGCTAAGTATATTGTGTTTGGCTAGATAAGAGTAAAGCTGCTTGTAGATTAGTTTTTCAAATATTTTTGACAAGTTAGGCAGGATTGATATAGGTCTGTAGTTGTTAACATCTGTGAGATCACCACATTTGTGGACAAGGGTTACTCTCGCTTTTTTTTAGAATATCTGGAAAGGTTTGGAGTTCAAGTGACTTATTGAAGAGCAATGCAATAGCAGGGGCTAAAGATCTAGAGGCTTTTTTGTAAATTAAAGTTGGTATCTCCTCAAGGGCACTAGACTTGGTTTTAAGGGAAAGGATTATCTCATTAACGTCAGTGGAATTAGTAGGCTTTAGGTACAGAGACTGTGGATAGTTACCTCTAAGATAGTCCTTAACATCAGTACTGGAAGATGGAATATCATTTGCAAGGGATGACCCAATGGAAGAGAAGAACCTAGTGAACTCAATAGCAGAATCAGAGGCTGGAAGCTGACCATCGTTATTGGACAGGAGTGTTGGTTTGTTATTTAAAATCTTCTTTGATCCCAATATTTGTGAAATTGTGCTCCAAGACTTTTAATGTTGCTCTTTATTTGGGTAAATTTATCTTTGTAGTATTTAGTTTTGGCTCGTCTAATTATTTTAGATAGCAATAACGAGTAATTCTTTGAGAATTCTTTGGAGACGGTTCCTAACCTATACTTCTTCTCAAGGTCATGTTTTTTATTAATGGATTTAAGTATTCCCTTTGTAAGCCAAGAATTGTTAAGCCTTTTGGTTGTAACTTGTTTCGTAAGCATAGGACAGTGGGTGTTATAAAGGCTGAGAGTTTTTTGAAGAAAAGATTGCACTGCTAGGTTGATGTTCCCTATGTTACCTAACTCGGACTCCCAGTTGACATTAGCAGCAGCAGTTATAAAACTGTGTATAGCAGTTTCATTGTGCAGCCTAAAGCTTATCTTCCTTGTCTCTAGAGGTGGTTTGTTAATGTTAGTTAAGAGAAATGTGGGATAATGATCTGTAGTGCTATCGGTGATTATACCTGAAGTAAGCGGAGAGGTTATGTTGGTCCAGATGTGATCTAGAGTCGTGGCAGTACTATCAGTGATTCTAGTAGGTCTAGTGATTAAGGGTATGAGGAAGCAGGAATTCATACAGTTGAGGAAGCTAACAGCAGTAGGGTGTTCAGGCTCGCAGAGGTCAATATTAAAGTCCCCTGCGATAATTAGATGGTTTTTGTTCAGTCTGTTATCTAGTATTAGATTTCTAAGGTTTGAGTTGAATTCGGACACATCAGTGTTAGGAATTCTATAGACTGCACCCACAGACAGGACAGACACGGCACCCTTGACTCTGAAACTGGCGAAGATGTACTTCCCACAGCAGTATTCACTAGTCACAAGACAATGACCACTATACACAAGACAATGACCACTATACACTAGACACAAGACAATGACCACTATACATTAGACACTAGACAATGATCACTACACACTAGACACAAGACAATGACCACTGTACACTATACACTAGACAATGACCACTATACACAAGACAATGACCATAATACACTAGACACAAGACAATGACCATAATACACTAGACACATGACAATGACCACTATACACTAGTCACAAGACAATGACCACTATACACTATACACTAGACAATGACCACTATACACTAGTCACAAGACAATGACCACTATACACTATACACAAGACAATGTCCACTATACACTAGACACAAGACAATGACCACTATACACTAGACACAAGACAATGACCATTATACACTAGACACAAAACAATGACCACTATACACTAGTCACAAGACAATGACCACTATACACTATACACTAGACAATGACCACTATACACTATACACTAGACAATGACCACTATACACTATACACTAGACAATGACCACTATACACTAGACAATGACCACTATACACTAGACAATGACCACTATACACTAGACAATGACCACTATACACTATACACTAGACAATGTCCACTATACACTAGACAATGACCACTATACACTAGACACAAGACAATGTCCACTATACACAATACACTAGACAATGACCACTATACACTATACACTAGACAATGACCACTATACATTATACACTAGACAATGACCACTATACACTAGACACAAGACAATGATCACTATACACTATACACTAGACAATGTCCACTATACACAATACACTAGACAATGACCACTATACACTAGACAATGACCACTATACACAATACACTAGACAATGACCACTATACACTAGACACAAGACAATGACCACTATACACTATACACTAGACAATGACCACTATACACAATACACTAGACAATGACCACTATACACTAGACACAAGACAATGATCACAATACACTAGACACATGACAATGACCACTATACACTAGTCACAAGACAATGACCACTATACACTATACACTAGACAATGACCACTATACACTAGTCACAAGACAATGACCACTATACACTATTCACTATACACAAGACAATGTCCACTATACACTAGACACAAGACAATGACCACTATACACTAGACACAAGACAATGACCACTATACACTAGACACAAGACAATGACCACTATACACTAGACAATGACCACTATACACTAGACACAAGACAATGATCACTATACACTAGACAATGTCCACTATACACAATACACTAGACAATGACCACTATACACTATACACTAGACAATGACCACTATACACAATACACTAGACAATGACCACTATACACTAGACAATGACCATTATACACTAGACACAAGACAATGACCACTATACACTAGACAATGACCACTATACACAATACACTAGACAATGACCACTATACACTATACACTAGACAATGACCACTATACACTATACACTAGACAATGACCATTATACACCATACACTAGACAATGACCACTATACACTAGACACAAGATAATGTCCACTATACACTATACACTAGATAATGACCACTATACACTATACACTAGACAATGACCACTATACACTAGACACAAGACAATGACAACTATACACAAGACAATGACCACTATACACTAGACAATGACCACTATACACTATACACTAGACAATGACCACTATACACTAGACACAAGACAATGACCACTATACACTATACACTAGACAATGACCACTATACACTAGACAATGACCACTATACACTAGACACAAGACAATGACCACTATACACTAGACACAAGACAATGACCACTATACACTATACACAAGACAATGACCACTATACACTAGACAATGACCACTATACACTAGACACAAGACAATGACAACTATACACAAGACAATGACCACTATACACTAGACAATGACCACTATACACTAGACACAAGACAATGACAACTATACACAAGACAATGACCACTATACACTAGACAATGACCACTATACACTATACACTAGACAATGACCACTATACACTATACACTAGACAATGGCCACTATACACTATACACTAGACAATGACCACTATACACTATACACTAGACAATGACCACTATACACCATACACTAGACAATGACCACTATACACTAGACACAAGACAATGTCCAATATACACTATACACTAGACAATGTCCACTATACACTATACACTAGACACAAGACAATGACCACTATACACTAGACAATGACCACTATACACTAGACACAAGTCAATGTCCACTATACACTAGACAATGACCACTATACACTATACACGTGACAATGGTCACTATACACTAGACAATGACCACTATACACTATACACCAGACAATGACCACTATACACTAGTCTCAAGACAATGACCACTATACACTATACACTAGACAATGACCACTATACACTAGTCACAAGACAATGACCACTATACACTATACACAAGACAATGACCACTATACACTAGTCTCAAGACAATGACCACTATACACTAGACAATGACCACTATACACTAGTCACAAGACAATGACCACTATACACTATACCCAAGACAATGACCACTATACACAAGTCAATGACCACTATACACTATACACAAGACAAATGACCACTATACACTATACCCAAGACAATGTCCACTATACACTAGTCACAAGACAATGTCCACTATACACTAGTCACAAGACAATGTCCACTATACACTAGTCACAAGACAATGACCACTATACACTAGTCACAAGACAATGACCACTATACACTAGTCACAAGACAATGACCACTATACACTATACACTAGACAATGACCACTATACACTATACACAAGACAATGACCACTATACACTATACACTAGACAATGACCACTATACACTATACTCAAGACAATGACCACTATACACTATACACTAGACAATGACCACTATACACTATACACAAGACAATGACCACTATACACTAGACAATGACCACTATACACTATACACAAGACAATGACCACTATACACTATACACAAGACAATGACCACTATACACTAGTCACTACACAATGACCACTATACACTAGACACAAGACAATGACCACTATACACTAGACACAAGACAATGACCACTATACACTAGACAATGACCACTATACACTAGTCACAAGACAATGTCCACTATACACTAGACAATGACCACTATACACTAGTCACAAGACAATGTCCACTATACACTGCACACAAGACAATAGTGACAGCACCAAGCCATTACGACTTTATAGCAAGTGGAAGGGGTCAGGATAAGAGTTTAGGATGGGAGGGGGGGGGAGGGGAAGGAATGGTGCCCAACCACTTGGACGGTCGGGGATTAAACTCTGACCTGCACGAAGCGAGACCATCGCTACTGTCTGCTACATGCGTTGGGCTAATATAATAATTTCTGCCTGACTAATTAAATCTTATCTAAGATATTAGACCGATGTTCACAGGCTCCATCTTGTATTTTTCGAGCCTTTCTTTATGGATGGAATTTACCGAAACGCTGAAAAGTTTAAGAATAGTGTTGGTGGAGTGTGGTGGTGAGCGGCCTGACCATGGGTAGCGGACATGACCTGGCCGGTATCAGTGCCCACCACATGCCCCTGGCCCCACAAGACTGACCATGGGTAGCGGGATGCCCTGGCCAGTACCCGTGCCCACCACAACCACTGTCCCCACAAGACAACCACAAACTGTGGTGAGCCACAGCAGCAAACATTAGCCAGGGAGGATGTGTTGACGACAGTTCAGCGGGCGCCCGACAGAGGCGCGGGGTACCGGGTCTTCAATGAGGCTCCACACTCACGGTGTCTCTACACCAGGACATTGACGGGTGAGAAGCGGGACCAAGTAGCCGAAGCTCAACCCCCCGTCTGGACAACTAGGTGAGTATAACTTGGTAAGTACATGTACTTCTTCATATCCCCCAACCTGTAGGGTGAGGGCCTGCGTGCCCACCACAACCCTGTAGGGTCCGGGCCTGGGTGCCCACCACAGCCCTGTAGGGTCCTGGCCTGCGTGCCCACCACAAACCTGTAAGGTGAGGGCCTGCATGCCCACCACAAACCTGTAGGGTGAGGGTCTGCGTGCCCACCATAAACCTGTAGGGTGAGGGCCTGCGTGCCCACCACAAACCTGTAGGGTGAGGGCCTGCGTGCCCACCACAACCCCTGTAGGGTGAGGGCCTGTTTGCCCACCACAACCCCTGTAGGGTGAGGGCCTGCTTGCCCACCACAACCCCTGTAGGGTCAGGGCCTGCATGCCCACCACAACCCCTGTAGGGTGAGGGCCTGCTTTCCCACCACAACCCCTGTAGGGTGAGGGCCTGCATGCCCACCACAAACCTGTAGGGTGAGGGCCTGCTTGCCCACCACAACCCTGTAGGGTGAGGGCCTGCGTGCCCACCGCAACCCATGTAGGGTGAGGGCCTGCGTGCCCACCACAACCCATGTAGGGTGAGGGCCTGCGTGCCCACCACAACCCATGTAGGGTGAGGGCCTGCGTGCCCACCACAACCCTGTAGGGTGAGAGCCTGCGTGCCCACCACAACCCCTGTAGGGTAATGTTATACTCAAATTCTATGTCAGTTGGAATATAACCAATCACAGGCAAGTAGGCCTCTGACGTCATGACAGACAGAGGAGCATCAGCCATGCTCCCAGCAGCTTCAGTTCTCTAGACACACCCAGAGTAGGTGGACCTCGGCTGGCCAGATATATACCTTGTTGTCTCGGTCAATAAATATACAGAAGCGACTACTGTGTCTACATTCAACCCGAACAAGGCAAACAAATACTGGTGGCAGCGGTGAGTGTCTGCGTGCCCACCACAACCCCTGTAGGATGAGGGCCTGCATGCCCACCATAACCCTGTAGGGTAAGGGCCTGCGTGCCCACCACAACCCTGTAGGGTCCGGGCCTGCATGCCCACCACAACCCCTGTAGGATGAGGGCCTGCTTGCCCACCACAACCCCTGTAGGATGAGGGCCTGCGTGCCCACCACAACCCCTGTAGGATGAGGGCTTGCGTGCCCACCACAACCCCTGTAGGATGAGGGCCTGCGTGCCCACCACAACCCCTGTAGGATGAGGGCCTGCTTGCCCACCACAACCCCTGTAGGATGAGGGCCTGCGTGCCCACCACAACCCCTGTAGGATGAGGGCCTGCGTGCCCACCACAACCCCTGTAGGATGAGGGCCTGCTTGCCCACCACAACCCCTGTAGGATGAGGGCCTGCGTGCCCACCACACCCCTGTAGGATGAGGGCCTGCGTGCCCACCACAACCCCTGTAGGATGAGGGCCTGCGTGCTCACCACAACCCCTGTAGGATGAGGGCCTGCGTGCCCACCACAACCCCTGTAGGATGAGGGCCTGCTTGCCCACCACAACCCCTGTAGGATGAGGGCCTGCGTGCCCACCACAACCCCTGTAGGATGAGGGCCTGCGTGCCCACCACAACCCCTGTAGGATGAGGGCCTGCGTGCCCACCACAACCCCTGTAGGATGAGGGCCTGCTTGCCCACCACAACCCCTGTAGGATGAGGGCCTGCATGCCCACCACAACCCCTGTAGGATGAGGGCCTGCGTGCCCACCACAACCCCTGTAGGGTGAATGTCTGCATGCCCACCACAACCCCTGTAGGGTGAGGGCCTGCGTGCCCACCACAACCCCTGTAGGGTGAGGGCCTGCGTGCCCACCACAAGCCTGTAGGGTCTGGGCCTGCGTGCCCACCACAACCCCTGTAGGGTGAATGTCTTCGTGCCCACCACAACCCCTGTAGGGTGAGGGCCTGCGTGCCCACCACAACCCGGTAGGGTGAGGGCCTGCGTGCCCACCACAACACCTGTAGGGTGAGGGCCTGCGTGCCCACCACAACCCCTGTAGGGTCCGGGCCTGCGTGCCCACCACAACCCTCTAGGGTGAGGGCTTGCGTGCCCACCACAACCCTGTAGGGTAAGAGCCTGCGTGCCCACCACAACCCCCTGTAGGGTGAGGGCCTGCGTGCCCACCACAACCCCTTTAGGGTGAGGACCTGCGTGCCCACCACAACCCTGTAGGGTGAGGGCCTGCGTGCCCACCACAACTCCTGTAGGGTGAGGGCCTGCGTGCCCACCAACAAACCTGTAGGGTGAGGGCCTGCATGCCCACCACAACCCTGTAGGGTGAGCGCCTGCGTGCCCACCACAACCCTGTAGGGTGAGGGCCTGTGTGCCCACCACAACCCTGTAGGGTGAGGGCCTGCGTGCCCACCAAAACCCCTGTTGGGTGAGGGTCTGCGTGCCCACCACAACCCTGTAGGGTGAGGGCTTGCATGCCCACCACAACCCTGTAAAGTGAGGGCCTGCATGCCCACCACAACCCTGTAGGGTGAGCGCCTGCGTGCCCACCACAACCCTGTAAAGTGAGGGGTCTGCGTGCCCACCACAACCCTGTAGGGTGAGGGTCTGCGTGCCCACCACAACCCTGTAGGGTGATGACCTGCGTGCCCACCGCAACCCTGTTAGGTGAGGGCCTGCATGCCCACCACAACCCCTGTAGGGTGAGGGCCTGCATGCCCACCACAACCCTGTAGGGGGAGGATCTGCGTGCCCACCACAACTCTGTAGGATGAGGGTCTACGTGCCCACCACAACCCTGTAGGGTGGGGGCCTGCGTGCCCACCACAACCCCTGTACGGTGAGGGTCTACGTGCCCACCACAACTCTGTAGGGTGAGGGCCTACGTGCCCACCACAACCCCTGTAGGGTGAGGGTCTGCGTGACCACCACAACCCTTGTAGGGTGAGGGCCTGCGTGCCCACCACAACCCCTGTAGGGTGAGGTTCTACGTGCCCACCACAACCCCTGTAGGGTTCGGGCCTGCGTGCCCCCACAACCCTGTAGGGTGAGGGCCTGCGTGCCCATCACAACCCTGTAGGGTGAGGGCCTGTGTGCCCACCACATCCCCTGTTGGGTCCGGGGCTGCATGCCCCCACAACCCTGTAGGGTGAGGGCCTGCGTGCCCAGCACAACCCTGTAGGGTGAGGGCCTGCGTGCCCACCACAACCCTATAGGGTGAGGGCCTGCGTGCCCACCACAACCCTGAAGGGTGAGCCCTGCGTGCCCACCACAACCCTGTAGGGTGAGGTCCTGCGTGCCCACCACAACCCTGTAGGGTGAGGTCCTGCGTGCCCACCACAACCCTGTAGGGTGAGGGCCTCCGTGTGAACCACAACCCCTGTAGGGTGAGGGCCTGCGTGACCACCACAACCCCTGTAGGGTGAGGGCCTGCGTGCCCATCACAACCTTGTAGGGTGAAGGCCTGCATGCCAACCACAACCCTGTAGGGTGAGGGCCTGCATGCCCACCACAACCCTGTAGGGTGAGGGCCTGCGTGCCCACCACAACCCCTGTAGGGTGAGGGCCTGCGTGCCCACCACAGCCCTGTAGGGTGAGGGCCTGCATGCCCATGCACCACAACCCTGTAGGGTGAGGGCTTGCATGCCCACTACAACCCCTGTAGGGTGAGGGTCTGCGTGCCCACCACAACACCTGTAGGGTGAGGGCCTGTGTGCCCACCACAACCCCTGTAGGGTGAGGGTCTGCGTGCCCACCACAACTCCTGTAGGGTGAGGGCCTGCGTGCCCCTCACAACCCTTTAGGGTCCGGGGCTGCGTGCCCCTCACAACCCTGTAGGGTGAGGGCCTACATGCCCACCACAACCCTGTAGGGTCCGGGCCTGCGTGCCCACCACAACCCTGTAGAGTGAGGGCCTTCATGCCCACCAGAACCCTGTAGGGTGAGGGCCTGCGTGCCCACCACAACCCTGTAGGGTGAGGGCCTGCGTGCCCAATACAACCCCTGTAGGGTGAGGGCCTGTGTGCCCACCACAACCCCGTAGTGTGAGGGCCTGCGTTCCCACCACAACCCTGTAGGGTGAGGACCTGCGTGCCCACCAGAACCCTGTAGGGTGAGGGCCTGCATGCCCACCGCAACCCCTGTAGGGTGAGGGCCTGTGTGCCCACCACAACCCCTGTAGGGTGAGGGCCTGCGTTCCCACCACAACCCCTGTAGGGTCCGGGCCTGCGTGCCCACCACAACCCCTGTAGCGTCCGGGCCTGCGTGCCCACCACAGCCCTGTAGGGTGAGGGCCTGCGTGCCCACTACAACCCCGTAGGGTGAGGGCCTGCGTGCCCACTACAACCCTGTAGGGTGAGGGCCTGCGTGCCCACTACAACCCTGTAGGGTGAGGGCCTGCGTGCCCACCACAACCCTGTAGGGTGAGGGCCTGCGTGCCCACCACAACCCTGTAGGGTGAGGGCCTGCGTGCCCACCACAACCCTGTAGGGTGAGGGCCTGCGTGCCCACCACAACCCTGTAAGGTCCGGGCCTGCGTGCCCACCACAGCCCTGTAGGGTGAGGGCCTGCGTGCCCACTACAACCCCGTAGGGTGAGGGCCTGCGTGCCCACTACAACCCTGTAGGGTGAGGGCCTGCGTGCCCACTACAACCCTGTAGGATGAGGGCCTGCGTGCCCACCACAACCCCTGTAGGATGAGGGCCTGCTTGCCCACCACAACCCCTGTAGGATGAGGGCCTGCATGCCCACCACACCCCTGTAGGATGAGGGCCTGCGTGCCCACCACAACCCCTGTAGGATGAGGGCCTGCGTGCTCACCACAACCCCTGTAGGATGAGGGCCTGCGTGCCCACCACAACCCCTGTAGGATGAGGGCCTGCTTGCCCACCACAACCCCTGTAGGATGAGGGCCTGCGTGCCCACCACAACCCCTGTAGGATGAGGGCCTGCGTGCCCACCACAACCCCTGTAGGATGAGGGCCTGCGTGCCCACCACAACCCCTGTAGGATGAGGGCCTGCTTGCCCACCACAACCCCTGTAGGATGAGGGCCTGCATGCCCACCACAACCCCTGTAGGATGAGGGCCTGCGTGCCCACCACAACCCCTGTAGGGTGAATGTCTGCATGTCCACCACAACCTCTGTAGGGTGAGGGCCTGCGTGCCCACCACAACCCCTGTAGGGTGAGGGCTAGCGTGCCCACCACAAGCCTGAAGGGTCTGGGCCTTCGTGCCCACCACAACCCCTGTAGGGTGAATGTCTGCGTGCCCACCACAACTCCTGTAGGGTGAGGGCCTGCGTGCCCCTCACAACCCTTTAGGGTCCGGGGCTGCGTGCCCCTCACAACCCTGTAGGGTGAGGGCCTACATGCCCACCACAACCCTGTAGGGTCCGGGCCTGCGTGCCCACCACAACCCTGTAGAGTGAGGGCCTTCATGCCCACCAGAACCCTGTAGGGTGAGGGCCTGCGTGCCCACCACAACCCTGTAGGGTGAGGGCCTGCGTGCCCAATACAACCCCTGTAGGGTGAGGGCCTGTGTGCCCACCACAACCCCGTAGTGTGAGGGCCTGCGTTCCCACCACAACCCTGTAGGGTGAGGACCTGCGTGCCCACCAGAACCCTGTAGGGTGAGGGCCTGCATGCCCACCGCAACCCCTGTAGGGTGAGGGCCTGTGTGCCCACCACAACCCCTGTAGGGTGAGGGCCTGCGTTCCCACCACAACCCCTGTAGGGTCCGGGCCTGCGTGCCCACCACAACCCCTGTAGCGTCCGGGCCTGCGTGCCCACCACAGCCCTGTAGGGTGAGGGCCTGCGTGCCCACTACAACCCCGTAGGGTGAGGGCCTGCGTGCCCACTACAACCCTGTAGGGTGAGGGCCTGCGTGCCCACTACAACCCTGTAGGGTGAGGGGCTGCGTGCCCACCACAACCCTGTAGGGTGAGGGCCTGCGTGCCCACCACAACCCTGTAGGGTGAGGGCCTGCGTGCCCACCACAACCCTGTAGGGTGAGGGCCTGCGTGCCCACCACAACCCTGTAAGGTCCGGGCCTGCGTGCCCACCACAGCCCTGTAGGGTGAGGGCCTGCGTGCCCACTACAACCCCGTAGGGTGAGGGCCTGCGTGCCCACTACAACCCTGTAGGGTGAGGGCCTGCGTGCCCACTACAACCCTGTAGGATGAGGGCCTGCGTGCCCACCACAACCCCTGTAGGATGAGGGCCTGCTTGCCCACCACAACCCCTGTAGGATGAGGGCCTGCATGCCCACCACACCCCTGTAGGATGAGGGCCTGCGTGCCCACCACAACCCCTGTAGGATGAGGGCCTGCGTGCTCACCACAACCCCTGTAGGATGAGGGCCTGCGTGCCCACCACAACCCCTGTAGGATGAGGGCCTGCGTGCCCACCACAACCCCTGTAGGATGAGGGCCTGCTTGCCCACCACAACCCCTGTAGGATGAGGGCCTGCATGCCCACCACAACCCCTGTAGGATGAGGGCCTGCGTGCCCACCACAACCCCTGTAGGGTGAATGTCTGCATGTCCACCACAACCTCTGTAGGGTGAGGGCCTGCGTGCCCACCACAACCCCTGTAGGGTGAGGGCTAGCGTGCCCACCACAAGCCTGAAGGGTCTGGGCCTTCGTGCCCACCACAACCCCTGTAGGGTGAATGTCTTCGTGCCCACCACAACCCCTGTAGGGTGAGGGCCTGCGTGCCCACCACAACCCGGTAGGGTGAGGGCCTGCGTGCCCACCACAACCCCTGTAGGGTGAGGGCCTGCAGGCCCACCACAACCCCTGTAGGGTCCGGGCCTGCGTGCCCACCACAACCCTCTAGGGTGAGGGCTTGCGTGCCCACCACAACCCTGTAGGGTAAGAGCCTGCGTGCCCACCACAACCCCCTGTAGGGTGAGGGCCTGCTTGCCCACCACAACCCTGTAGGCTGAGGGCCTGCGTGCCCACCACAACCCTGTAGGGTGAGGGCCTGCGTGCCCACCACAATCCTGTAGAGTGAGAGCCTGCGTGCCCACCACAACCCCTTTAGGGTGAGGGCCTGCGTGCCCACCACAACCCTGTAGGGTGAGGGCCTGTGTGCCCACCACAACCCCTGTAGGGTGAGGGCCTGCGTGCCCACCACAACTCCTGTAGGGTGAGGGCCTGCGTGCCCACCAACAAACCCGTAGGGTGAGGGCCTGCGTGCCCACCACAACCCTGTAGGGTGAGGGCCTGCGTGCCCAATACAACCCCTGTAGGGTGAGGGCCTGTGTGCCCACCACAACCCCGTAGTGTGAGGGCCTGCGTTCCCACCACAACCCTGTAGGGTGAGGACCTGCGTGCCCACCAGAACCCTGTAGGGTGAGGGCCTGCATGCCCACCGCAACCCCTGTAGGGTGAGGGCCTGTGTGCCCACCACAACCCCTGTAGGGTGAGGGCCTGCGTTCCCACCACAACCCCTGTAGGGTCCGGGCCTGCGTGCCCACCACAACCCCTGTAGCGTCCGGGCCTGCGTGCCCACCACAGCCCTGTAGGGTGAGGGCCTGCGTGCCCACTACAACCCCGTAGGGTGAGGGCCTGCGTGCCCACTACAACCCTGTAGGGTGAGGGCCTGCGTGCCCACTACAACCCTGTAGGGTGAGGGCCTGCGTGCCCACCACAACCCTGTAGGGTGAGGGCCTGCGTGCCCACCACAACCCTGTAGGGTGAGGGCCTGCGTGCCCACCACAACCCTGTAGGGTGAGGGCCTGCGTGCCCACCACAACCCTGTAAGGTCCGGGCCTGCGTGCCCACCACAGCCCTGTAGGGTGAGGGCCTGCGTGCCCACTACAACCCCGTAGGGTGAGGGCCTGCGTGCCCACTACAACCCTGTAGGGTGAGGGCCTGCGTGCCCACTACAACCCTGTAGGATGAGGGCCTGCGTGCCCACCACAACCCCTGTAGGATGAGGGCCTGCTTGCCCACCACAACCCCTGTAGGATGAGGGCCTGCATGCCCACCACACCCCTGTAGGATGAGGGCCTGCGTGCCCACCACAACCCCTGTAGGATGAGGGCCTGCGTGCTCACCACAACCCCTGTAGGATGAGGGCCTGCGTGCCCACCACAACCCCTGTAGGATGAGGGCCTGCTTGCCCACCACAACCCCTGTAGGATGAGGGCCTGCGTGCCCACCACAACCCCTGTAGGATGAGGGCCTGCGTGCCCACCACAACCCCTGTAGGATGAGGGCCTGCGTGCCCACCACAACCCCTGTAGGATGAGGGCCTGCTTGCCCACCACAACCCCTGTAGGATGAGGGCCTGCATGCCCACCACAACCCCTGTAGGATGAGGGCCTGCGTGCCCACCACAACCCCTGTAGGGTGAATGTCTGCATGTCCACCACAACCTCTGTAGGGTGAGGGCCTGCGTGCCCACCACAACCCCTGTAGGGTGAGGGCTAGCGTGCCCACCACAAGCCTGAAGGGTCTGGGCCTTCGTGCCCACCACAACCCCTGTAGGGTGAATGTCTGCGTGCCCACCACAACTCCTGTAGGGTGAGGGCCTGCGTGCCCCTCACAACCCTTTAGGGTCCGGGGCTGCGTGCCCCTCACAACCCTGTAGGGTGAGGGCCTACATGCCCACCACAACCCTGTAGGGTCCGGGCCTGCGTGCCCACCACAACCCTGTAGAGTGAGGGCCTTCATGCCCACCAGAACCCTGTAGGGTGAGGGCCTGCGTGCCCACCACAACCCTGTAGGGTGAGGGCCTGCGTGCCCAATACAACCCCTGTAGGGTGAGGGCCTGTGTGCCCACCACAACCCCGTAGTGTGAGGGCCTGCGTTCCCACCACAACCCTGTAGGGTGAGGACCTGCGTGCCCACCAGAACCCTGTAGGGTGAGGGCCTGCATGCCCACCGCAACCCCTGTAGGGTGAGGGCCTGTGTGCCCACCACAACCCCTGTAGGGTGAGGGCCTGCGTTCCCACCACAACCCCTGTAGGGTCCGGGCCTGCGTGCCCACCACAACCCCTGTAGCGTCCGGGCCTGCGTGCCCACCACAGCCCTGTAGGGTGAGGGCCTGCGTGCCCACTACAACCCCGTAGGGTGAGGGCCTGCGTGCCCACTACAACCCTGTAGGGTGAGGGCCTGCGTGCCCACTACAACCCTGTAGGGTGAGGGCCTGCGTGCCCACCACAACCCTGTAGGGTGAGGGCCTGCGTGCCCACCACAACCCTGTAGGGTGAGGGCCTGCGTGCCCACCACAACCCTGTAGGGTGAGGGCCTGCGTGCCCACCACAACCCTGTAAGGTCCGGGCCTGCGTGCCCACCACAGCCCTGTAGGGTGAGGGCCTGCGTGCCCACTACAACCCCGTAGGGTGAGGGCCTGCGTGCCCACTACAACCCTGTAGGGTGAGGGCCTGCGTGCCCACTACAACCCTGTAGGATGAGGGCCTGCGTGCCCACCACAACCCCTGTAGGATGAGGGCCTGCTTGCCCACCACAACCCCTGTAGGATGAGGGCCTGCATGCCCACCACACCCCTGTAGGATGAGGGCCTGCGTGCCCACCACAACCCCTGTAGGATGAGGGCCTGCGTGCTCACCACAACCCCTGTAGGATGAGGGCCTGCGTGCCCACCACAACCCCTGTAGGATGAGGGCCTGCGTGCCCACCACAACCCCTGTAGGATGAGGGCCTGCTTGCCCACCACAACCCCTGTAGGATGAGGGCCTGCATGCCCACCACAACCCCTGTAGGATGAGGGCCTGCGTGCCCACCACAACCCCTGTAGGGTGAATGTCTGCATGTCCACCACAACCTCTGTAGGGTGAGGGCCTGCGTGCCCACCACAACCCCTGTAGGGTGAGGGCTAGCGTGCCCACCACAAGCCTGAAGGGTCTGGGCCTTCGTGCCCACCACAACCCCTGTAGGGTGAATGTCTTCGTGCCCACCACAACCCCTGTAGGGTGAGGGCCTGCGTGCCCACCACAACCCGGTAGGGTGAGGGCCTGCGTGCCCACCACAACCCCTGTAGGGTGAGGGCCTGCAGGCCCACCACAACCCCTGTAGGGTCCGGGCCTGCGTGCCCACCACAACCCTCTAGGGTGAGGGCTTGCGTGCCCACCACAACCCTGTAGGGTAAGAGCCTGCGTGCCCACCACAACCCCCTGTAGGGTGAGGGCCTGCTTGCCCACCACAACCCTGTAGGCTGAGGGCCTGCGTGCCCACCACAACCCTGTAGGGTGAGGGCCTGCGTGCCCACCACAATCCTGTAGAGTGAGAGCCTGCGTGCCCACCACAACCCCTTTAGGGTGAGGGCCTGCGTGCCCACCACAACCCTGTAGGGTGAGGGCCTGTGTGCCCACCACAACCCCTGTAGGGTGAGGGCCTGCGTGCCCACCACAACTCCTGTAGGGTGAGGGCCTGCGTGCCCACCAACAAACCCGTAGGGTGAGGGCCTGCGTGCCCACCACAACCCTGTAGGGTGAGGGCCTGCGTGCCCAATACAACCCCTGTAGGGTGAGGGCCTGTGTGCCCACCACAACCCCGTAGTGTGAGGGCCTGCGTTCCCACCACAACCCTGTAGGGTGAGGACCTGCGTGCCCACCAGAACCCTGTAGGGTGAGGGCCTGCATGCCCACCGCAACCCCTGTAGGGTGAGGGCCTGTGTGCCCACCACAACCCCTGTAGGGTGAGGGCCTGCGTTCCCACCACAACCCCTGTAGGGTCCGGGCCTGCGTGCCCACCACAACCCCTGTAGCGTCCGGGCCTGCGTGCCCACCACAGCCCTGTAGGGTGAGGGCCTGCGTGCCCACTACAACCCCGTAGGGTGAGGGCCTGCGTGCCCACTACAACCCTGTAGGGTGAGGGCCTGCGTGCCCACTACAACCCTGTAGGGTGAGGGCCTGCGTGCCCACCACAACCCTGTAGGGTGAGGGCCTGCGTGCCCACCACAACCCTGTAGGGTGAGGGCCTGCGTGCCCACCACAACCCTGTAGGGTGAGGGCCTGCGTGCCCACCACAACCCTGTAAGGTCCGGGCCTGCGTGCCCACCACAGACCTGTAGGGTGAGGGCCTGCGTGCCCACTACAACCCTGTAGGGTAAGGGCCTGCGTGCCCACCACAACCCTGTAGGGTGAGGGCCTGCGTGCCCACCACAACCCTGTAGGGTGAGGGCCTGCGTGCCCACCACAACCCTGTAGGGTGAGGGCCTGCGTGCCCACCACAACCCTGTAAGGTCCGGGCCTGCGTGCCCACCACAGCCCTGTAGGGTGAGGGCCTGCGTGCCCACTACAACCCCGTAGGGTGAGGGCCTGCGTGCCCACTACAACCCTGTAGGGTGAGGGCCTGCGTGCCCACTACAACCCTGTAGGATGAGGGCCTGCGTGCCCACCACAACCCCTGTAGGATGAGGGCCTGCTTGCCCACCACAACCCCTGTAGGATGAGGGCCTGCGTGCCCACCACACCCCTGTAGGATGAGGGCCTGCGTGCCCACCACAACCCCTGTAGGATGAGGGCCTGCGTGCTCACCACAACCCCTGTAGGATGAGGGCCTGCGTGCCCACCACAACCCCTGTAGGATGAGGGCCTGCTTGCCCACCACAACCCCTGTAGGATGAGGGCCTGCGTGCCCACCACAACCCCTGTAGGATGAGGGCCTGCGTGCCCACCACAACCCCTGTAGGATGAGGGCCTGCGTGCCCACCACAACCCCTGTAGGATGAGGGCCTGCTTGCCCACCACAACCCCTGTAGGATGAGGGCCTGCATGCCCACCACAACCCCTGTAGGATGAGGGCCTGCGTGCCCACCACAACCCCTGTAGGGTGAATGTCTGCATGCCAACCACAACCCCTGTAGGGTGAGGGCCTGCGTGCCCACCACAACCCCTGTAGGGTGAGGGCCAGCGTGCCCACCACAAGCCTGAAGGGTCTGGGCCTTCGTGCCCACCACAACCCCTGTAGGGTGAATGTCTTCGTGCCCACCACAACCCCTGTAGGGTGAGGGCCTGCGTGCCCACCACAACCCGGTAGGGTGAGGGCCTGCGTGCCCACCACAACCCCTGTAGGGTGAGGGCCTGCAGGCCCACCACAACCCCTGTAGGGTCCGGGCCTGCGTGCCCACCACAACCCTCTAGGGTGAGGGCTTGCGTGCCCACCACAACCCTGTAGGGTAAGAGCCTGCGTGCCCACCACAACCCCCTGTAGGGTGAGGGCCTGCTTGCCCACCACAACCCTGTAGGCTGAGGGCCTGCGTGCCCACCACAACCCTGTAGGGTGAGGGCCTGCGTGCCCACCACAATCCTGTAGAGTGAGAGCCTGCGTGCCCACCACAACCCCTTTAGGGTGAGGGCCTGCGTGCCCACCACAACCCTGTAGGGTGAGGGCCTGCGTGCCCACCACAACCCCTGTAGGGTGAGGGCCTGCGTGCCCACCACAACTCCTGTAGGGTGAGGGCCTGTGTGCCCACCAACAAACCCGTAGGGTGAGGGCCTGCATGCCAACCACAACCCTGTAGGGTGAGCGCCTGCGTGCCCACCACAACCCTGTAAGTAGTGGGATATGTGCCAATGACCGGCCGTTTTGCTTTTTTCCTGGGCCGGTCATTGGCACATGGGTTTTTCGAACTTTTTTCCCTATGCCGGTCATTGGCACATGGGTTTTTCGAACTTTTTGCAGTGTATTGCACATATCCCATGCCAATGACCGGCATGGGGAAAAAAGTTCGAAAAACCCATGTGCCAATGACCGGCCCAGGAAAAAAGTTCGAAAAACCCATGTGCCAATGACCGGCCCAGGAAAAAAGTTCGAAAAACCCATGTGCCAATGACCGGTCCAGGAAAAAAGTTCGAAAAACCCATGTGCCAATGACCGGCATAGGGAAAAAAGTTCGAAAAATCCATGTGCCAATGACCGGCCCAGGAAAAAAGCAAAACGGCCGGTCATTGGCACATATCCCACTACTACCCCTGTAGGATGAGGGCCTGCGTGCCCACCACAACCCCTGTAGGATGAGGGCCTGCGTGCCCACCACAACCCCTGTAGGATGAGGGCCTGCGTGCCCACCACAACCCCTGTAGGATGAGGGCCTGCGTGCCCACCACAACCCCTGTAGGATGAGGGCCTGCTTGCCCACCACAACCCCTGTAGGATGAGGGCCTGCATGCCCACCACAACCCCTGTAGGATGAGGGCCTGCGTGCCCACCACAACCCCTGTAGGGTGAATGTCTGCATGCCCACCACAACCCCTGTAGGGTGAGGGCCTGCGTGCCCACCACAACCCCTGTAGGGTGAGGGCCAGCATGCCCACCACAAGCCTGAAGGGTCTGGGCCTTCGTGCCCACCACAACCCCTGTAGGGTGAATGTCTTCGTGCCCACCACAACCCCTGTAGGGTGAGGGCCTGCGTGCCCACCACAACCCGGTAGGGTGAGGGCCTGCGTGCCCACCACAACCCCTGTAGGGTCCGGGCCTGCGTGCCCACCACAACCCTCTAGGGTGAGGGCTTGCGTGCCCACCACAACCCTGTAGGGTAAGAGCCTGCGTGCCCACCACAACCCCCTGTAGGGTGAGGGCCTGCTTGCCCACCACAACCCTGTAGGCTGAGGGCCTGCGTGCCCACCACAACCCTGTAGGGTGAGGGCCTGCGTGCCCACCACAATCCTGTAGAGTGAGAGCCTGCGTGCCCACCACAACCCCTTTAGGGTGAGGGCCTGCGTGCCCACCACAACCCTGTAGGGTGAGGGCCTGCATGCCCACCACAACCCCTGTAGGGTGAGGGCCTGCGTGCCCACCACAACTCCTGTAGGGTGAGGGCCTGCGTGCCCACCAACAAACCCGTAGGGTGAGGGCCTGCATGCCAACCACAACCCTGTAGGGTGAGCGCCCTACATTTCTATAAATTGTGTATTGTTTTGTGCAAGTTGTATGTATTAATTGTATATGTTTTTGTATAATATCGTGGTAGTAGTGGGATATGTGCCAATGACCGGCCGTTTTGCTTTTTTCCTGGGCCGGTCATTGGCACATGGGTTTTTCGAACTTTTTTCCCCATGCCGGTCATTGACACATGGGTTTTTCGAACTTTTTTCCCCATGCCGGTCATTGGCACATATCCCACTACTACGGAAAGTAGTATAAAATTATCCTAACCTATAACTAAAGGGTTCAGACCCCCCTTTACCACGATATTATAGTATAGGGTTAAATTAGGGAATGTTAGGTTTATATGTGAAAATATATTCTTACCTTAAATATATAGTATAATTTCGAGGTAAAGGGGGGTCTAAACCCTTTAGTTATAGGTTAGGATAAGGAAAATTGGGTAAATGGTAATTAAATAGTTTTGGTGAGTTATATCCCTTTCTAAGGTTAGGTTAAGGATGGTTGAGTTGAACTGATGTAGAGAAAATTCCCATTATTATCATATTTTCCATTAACCTCCCTCCCCCCAGGTAATAGAGGTTAGGTTGAGGATGGTTGAATTATGTGAAAAAAATATGCTACGAGTATGATGCAATATTGAACCAAGATTCGTGTATCAGAGGTTAGGTCCAGGGAGGTTGGGTTGATGCATAAACAACACCTTCTTCCCATAAATACAATAAATTTGAAGTTAGATAAAGGGAGGTTAGGCCCAGGACGGCTGGGTTGATGCACAAATAACATGGTCCTCCCATATTTATGATAAATTTGAAGTTTGATAAATGGAGGTTTGGTCAAGGACGGTTGGGTTGATGCACAAACAACACGTTCCTTCCATATTTACGATAAATTTGAAGTTAGATGAAGGGAGGTTAGGTCCAGGACGGTTGGGTTGATGTGTAAAAACAAAACACATACCCAACACTATATCTACAATATTGAACGCAGTTCCAAGTTTTAAAGGAGAGGGGCTGTTAGGTCCATATCCAAAACATCACTTTTCTATGAATATGGTTACACTGTTCAACAAAGATCCTAGCAGGTTAGGCACAGTGCGGATAGGTTCATATCCAAAACTCAAGTTTTCGAAGAAAAATAGATAAAATATTCAACAAAGCTCCAAGACTCTTGCAGGTTAGGCACGGGCATTTAGGTTCATATCCAAAAAAACATCACTTCTCTGAGTATATGTAGTATCAGAGGCTAGGTCCAGGTTTAGATGGAATGGGTGAAAATGCGGGTAAAATGGGTTTTGGCTGTGCTATGATACACAACATTTAGGCATATTTGGTGGAAATTGTCTCCAATTTGATGGCGATAGCTTAAATTTCCCAAACTTTAATCAAATCTGCTAGGTCAGGGATAGGTAAGGCTATGTAGGGTAGGTTGGAATATGTGAAAACTCAGCTAAAATGGTCTTTAGCTGAGCTATGTAACAAAACATTTTGGGTATATTGGGTAGAAATTGTCTTAAATTAGGTTGAATTTAGGCGAGTAGGCATAAATTTCACGAACTCTAATCAAATCTAGCTTGGGATATGCTAGGTCAGGTTAGGTATGGCTGTGTAAGGTAAGATGGAATAGGTGAAAACTTGGGTGAAATGAACTTTGGCCATGCTAAGATACAAAACATTTGGGTATATTCGGTGGAAATTGGCTTAAATTAGGTTAAATTTAGGTGGGAAAGGCATAAATTTTTGCCAACTATAAGCAAATCTGACTTTGGATATGCCAGGAGAGGCAGGGTAGGGTTGTCTAGGGCAGGTTGGAATAGATGAAAACTCAGCTAAAATGAGCTTTGGCCGTGCTATGTTCCAAAAACATTTTTGGGTATATTTGGTGGGAATTGTCTTAAATTAGGTCAAATTTATATGGGATAATTTAAATTTCGCCGACTTTAACCAAATCTAGGTTTGGATATGCTAGGATAGGTTAGGTAAGGTTGCGTAGGGTAGGATGGAATAGGAGAAAATGTAGGTAAAAATGGGCTTTGGCAGTGCTGTGATACAGAACATTTGGATATATTTGGTGGGATTTGCCTTAAATTAGATAGAATTTAGGTGGGATAGCTTAAATTTAGCCGACTTTAACCAAATCTAGGTTTGGATATGCTAGGATAGGTTAGGTGAGGTTGTGTAGGGTAGGATGGACTAGGAGAAAATGGACTTTGGCGATGCTATGATACACAACATTTGGGTATATTTGGTCGAATTTAGGTGGCATAGCAAAAATTTCGCCGACTTTAACGAAATCCAGGTTTGGATATGCTAGGTCAGGTTAGGTGAGGTTGTGTAGGGTAGTATGGAATAGGAGAAAATGGGCTTTGGCGATGCTATGATACACAACATTTGTGTATATTTGGTGGAAATTGCCTTCAATTAGGTGTAATTTAGGTAGCATAGCATAAATTTCGCCAACTTTAACAAAATCCAGGTTTGGATATGCTAGGTCAGGTTAGGTGAGGTTGTGTAGGGTAGTATGGAATAGGAGAAAATGGGCTTTGGCAGTGCTATGCTACGCAATATTTGGGTATATTTGGTGGAAATTGCCTTAAATTTGGTGAAATTTAGGTGGCATAGTATAAATTTCGCCAACTTTAACAAAATCCAGGGTTGGATATGCTAGGTCAGGTTTGGTGAGGTCGTGTAGGGAAGGACATATATAATATCTTAGGCTAATGAACTAGTATGTTTATGAAATAGTGTAAATTTTCCTATTTGGGGTTCGTGCTATATGGCAGACTCATATAATGTATGGACAGAGGTGACATAGGCTTGTATGTGAGGATATGGGATGCTCATATTTAGTAAGTTTAGCTAGGTTGAATTTAGTCAAATTTGCGTAGTATAAGTATATTTTTGATAGATTTCGATGAATTTAAGTTTTAACAGGATGCATTTTGATAAGATATAGCAAATTTGTCTAAAATTATCATAGATGTTATATATTGAGCTCATCGGAAGTCATATGCACCATTTTTATATCTGAAATTCTGACTTTTGGGGAGTTGGTTAAACTCAGCATATTATAATTAATGTCCTAAATATACCCAGAAAAATATCATGCAAATTGTGTATTGATTGTCCTAGTTGGTTGTGTTTGTACATATATAGCACAATTAATATACTTGTGTATTAATTGTGCAGATTATGTGTTTTGCATAAGTTGAATGATTATTGCAATTATGTATTGATTACATTTCTATAAATTGTGTATTGTTTTGTGCAAGTTGTATGTATTAATTGTATATGTTTTTGTATGTGTATTTGCGGAAATTGCTTAGTTGTGTATTTAATGAATATGTGCTAGTTATGTATTGTTCATATTTTGGTAAGTTGTGTATTGATTATATTTTTGAGCAAGTTGTGTAAATGCCGCAATTGTATTTGTGTAAATTGTGTATTTATGATAGTTGTGTATTTTCATATTTGGGGTAGTTATGTATTGTACGTATTTGTGCTAGATATGCATTTGTGCAAGTTGTGTGTAATAATTATGAAAGATGTGTAATATTGTATAAGTTGTGTATTAATTGCGCATGTTGTGTAATTGCATATGGACGAATTGTTTATTTATACCTTTGCGTATTGACTGTCATTGTGCAAGTTGAGTAATTATATAGCAAGTTTTCTTGTATTAATTGTGCAAAGATGTAAAATAATTACACAAACTGTGTAATAATCGTCCATGTTTTATAATAATTTTTGTGATAATAGTGCATTTATGCAAGTTGTGTTTTTAATTTGTTGAAGTGGAACTGGTGCAACTGTATTTGTGTGTGAAAATTGTGTATTTTGTGTAAGCTCTGTAATCTGATAAAATAGATCTCCATGGTGTAAGTGTATTTTGGTTTATGAGACAATGTGTGGGTATTTTGTGAAAATTATGTTTGTGAAATTGTGTAATTTTAGTAAAAGCGCATTTTTGATTGTCTAAATGCTTAAGACTTTTGATATATTTGTGCAAAATACCGTACTTTGTAAATGTCATACTCTGAGTGTACATGCAATATTGTGTAAATGGTATATTTTTGTATGCAACTGACATATTTTGTATGAAAATGTCATATTTTTTTATGTGATGGCATATTTTGAGTGTAAATAATATATTTTGTGCATAAATGGCATATTTGGTGTGTAAATGCTGTATTTTCTGTGTGTATGGCATAAATTACATCTGATTAATGGGGAAATGGTGGCAAAAAACTAGGCTATTCTCTATGAATGCATAGGTTTTGAAGTATGTGTAGGTATGCATGATTGTATTTGCGACTGATGGTTTAGAAACAAGTCACCTGATTTGCGTAGCAAGAATAGGATTTTTTGAGGTGTAGAAATGATTAGCCTATGAATATAGTGGCTAACATCCAGCTGAGTTGCTAGATGGATGAATTGAGGTGCGACATTTGGATATCTATTTGATGGATGTGAGGACAGTTGACTAGCCTATGAACACAGCCACTAATCCGCTGTACTGCCAGATGTGTGGTAACTACTTGTGGATTATAGTAGAATATCTAGCTATAGGGTTTCATAAATGCTGTTGTGTATAAAACTAGAATAAGACCTATTTATTAAAACTATTATTGTAAACTAATACTTTAAGTGGGATCCCTTGGTTGTTTTAAGCATAGGGTGGACATGAATGAGATTGGGTGGAAATATATAGGAGCTGCCTCGTATGGGCCAATAGGACCTCTGCAGTTACCTTTATTCTTATGTTCAGCTCACCTGCTATGCTGCCAGATGTACGATTCTGCTTAAATTGCAGTATGACATTTGGCCTTCTGTTATACTTTTGAACTTATCACTGAATAATGATTACAGTTGTGGATGACTAAAATGTATATTCTTATACCTCTGATTAGGTTAGGTGGGGATGGTTAGTCTAGTCATTTTTGAATAATAACATTAAATACACATGCCAGTAGGACGCCAAAGGTAGCATTGGTTGTCTGGTGACGTCATACATAGTTGACCAGTAAGGTACTGTAATACCTTCACACCTATATGCAAATGACCATCAACACCTTATCCCTATACCTGAGTTCGCTTTTCACGATGTCACTAAACAACAACAATAACTGGTCTGTAGAATGTATTTGTTTGTTATAAATAATATGTTAGGTTAGGTTAGGAAGGTTTGGTCGGGTTTATGAATAACAGAAAATATAAGCAACGAGCGAAAATACGAGCTATTGTAGCTGAATATCAACTTTGATGAAGCACAGAGTATAGGTGAGGTATTAAGCTAGATTAAGAGTTCACACTTATGTGTGAACCTCCTGGGATCCGCATTTAGCGCGCCTCGCGCCGCAGAAGGCCTTATTTTAAAATATGAGAGGCTTGCTTTTACTGAATGAGATTTTTTTATTTGTTATATGCCATAGCAAGGTGTGGGAGGTATGTTTTGAGCGAATGTGAGACGTGTGTGAGGTTAAGGACAATATTGGTTACTACTGAAAACGCATTGAAATCACCAATGCCCAGGGCTCTGTTTTTTCATATAAACGACTGATAGCAGTTTTATTTTTTGCCCTATGTATAATAAACGATCCTTCAAGAAAGATTGTCAAAGCTCAAATTACATTCTCTAGAACGACGACGAAGAAGAAATAGGGGTGACATGATAGAGGTGTGACTGAATGGTCATACTAAAGGGGAATATTTATAACCTATTATACGTATCAACATGAAACAGAATAGGAATGAATTGGATAAGTTTTATATTTAGGAAAAAGACCTGGGTAAATACAGGTAGCAGGGGACGAACTTGAAAATACACACATAACTTCTTGCAGTGCTGAAGTTATGTTCTTACCTCACATACTTGTTTCCCTTTGATAAATGTAATGGGCGATGGTTAGAAGTAAATATGAAATTAAAAATAGACTAGGGATGATGGTATTTTATATTAGGTTTCAAGGATACTGTTGTATCGCAAAACACACGACTCATAGACCGGCTTTTTAATCTCCTCGAACATGCCGGTGCAGGAATGCTGAGCGGCTACCTGGTTACGTCATTGACCATTAGCAATGTCTGTGCAGGGTCACTAAGCCAACGAAATTTGGGGATGCCAGGGACCAGCTTTTTAATCCCTAGGAACAAAAAACTATGATGCTACGACCGGCATAGGAACAAAAAACTATGATGCTAAGACCAGCATAGGAACAAAAAAATTCACAAAAACCCATGATGCTACGACAGGCTTAGGAAAAAAAAACAGGAAAAACCCCAGATGCTACGACCGACATAGGGAAAAAAACAGGAAAAAACCCATAAAGCTACGGCCGACATAGGGAAAAAAAACAGGAAAAAACCCATGAAGCTACGACCGGCTTTTTAATCCCCTCGAACATGCCGGTGCAGGAATGCTGAGCGGTTACCTGGTGACGTCATTGACCATTAGCAATGTCTGAGCTAACGAAATTTTGGGTTGACTGGAGGCGGCCGTTTAATCCCCTTGAGCGAAAATGGCAGAGTCTAATGACCGGCATGGGGAAAAAAAGTTCGTAAAACCCATGTGCCAATGACCAGCATGGAGAAAAAAGTTCGAAAAACCCATGTGCCAATGACCGGCATGGGGAAAAAAGTTCGAAAAACCCATGTGCCAATGACCGGCATGGGGAAAAAAGTTCGAAAAACCCATGTGCCAATGACCGGCCCAGGAAAAAAGTTCGAAAAACCCATGTGCCAATGACCGGCCCAGGAAAAAAGTTCGAAAAACCCATGTGCCAATGACCGGTCCAGGAAAAAAGTTCGAAAAACCCATGTGCCAATGACCGGCATAGGGAAAAAAGTTCGAAAAACCCATGTGCCAATGACCGGCCCAGGAAAAAAGCAAAACGGCCGGTCATTGGCACATATCCCACTACTATCCCACTACTATAGGGTTTCATAAATGCTGTTGTGTATAAAACTAGAATAAGACCTATTTATTAAAACTATTATTGTAAACTAATACTTTAAGTGGGATCCCTTGGTTGTTTTAAGCATAGGGTGGACATGAATGAGATTGGGTGGAAATATATAGGAGCTGCCTCGTATGGGCCAATAGGACCTCTGCAGTTACCTTTATTCTTATGTTCAGCTCACCTGCTATGCTGCCAGATGTACGATTCTGCTTAAATTGCAGTATGACATTTGGCCTTCTGTTATACTTTTGAACTTATCACTGAATAATGATTACAGTTGTGGATGACTAAAATGTATATTCTTATACCTCTGATTAGGTTAGGTGGGGATGGTTAGTCTAGTCATTTTTGAATAATAACATTAAATACACATGCCAGTAGGACGCCAAAGGTAGCATTGGTTGTCTGGTGACGTCATACATAGTTGACCAGTAAGGTACTGTAATACCTTCACACCTATATGCAAATGACCATCAACACCTTATCCCTATACCTGAGTTCGCTTTTCACGATGTCACTAAACAACAACAATAACTGGTCTGTAGAATGTATTTGTTTGTTATAAATAATATGTTAGGTTAGGTTAGGAAGGTTTGGTCGGGTTTATGAATAACAGAAAATATAAGCAACGAGCGAAAATACGAGCTATTGTAGCTGAATATCAACTTTGATGAAGCACAGAGTATAGGTGAGGTATTAAGCTAGATTAAGAGTTCACACTTATGTGTGAACCTCCTGGGATCCGCATTTAGCGCGCCTCGCGCCGCAGAAGGCCTTATTTTAAAATATGAGAGGCTTGCTTTTACTGAATGAGATTTTTTTATTTGTTATATGCCATAGCAAGGTGTGGGAGGTATGTTTTGAGCGAATGTGAGACGTGTGTGAGGTTAAGGACAATATTGGTTACTACTGAAAACGCATTGAAATCACCAATGCCCAGGGCTCTGTTTTTTCATATAAACGACTGATAGCAGTTTTATTTTTTGCCCTATGTATAATAAACGATCCTTCAAGAAAGATTGTCAAAGCTCAAATTACATTCTCTAGAACGACGACGAAGAAGAAATAGGGGTGACATGATAGAGGTGTGACTGAATGGTCATACTAAAGGGGAATATTTATAACCTATTATACGTATCAACATGAAACAGAACAAAACAGTTCCTATGCTACGACCGACATAGGGAAAAAAACAGGAAAAAACCCATAAAGCTACGGCCGACATAGGGAAAAAAAACAGGAAAAAACCCATGAAGCTACGACCGGCTTTTTAATCCCCTCGAACATGCCGGTGCAGGAATGCTGAGCGGTTACCTGGTGACGTCATTGACCATTAGCAATGTCTGAGCTAACGAAATTTTGGGTTGACTGGAGGCGGCCGTTTAATCCCCTTGAGCGAAAATGGCAGAGTCTAATGACCGGCATGGGGAAAAAAAGTTCGTAAAACCCATGTGCCAATGACCAGCATGGAGAAAAAAGTTCGAAAAACCCATGTGCCAATGACCGGCATGGGGAAAAAAGTTCGAAAAAACCCATGTGCCAATGACCGGCATGGGGAAAAAAGTTCGAAAAACCCATGTGCCAATGACCGGCCCAGGAAAAAAGTTCGAAAAACCCATGTGCCAATGACCGGCCCAGGAAAAAAGTTCGAAAAACCCATGTGCCAATGACCGGTCCAGGAAAAAAGTTCGAAAAACCCATGTGCCAATGACCGGCATAGGGAAAAAAGTTCGAAAAACCCATGTGCCAATGACCGGCCCAGGAAAAAAGCAAAACGGCCGGTCATTGGCACATATCCCACTACTCCTGTAGGGTGAGGGCCTGTGTGCCCACCACAACCCTGTAGGGTGAGGGCCTGTGTGCCCACCAAAACCCCTGTAGGGTGAGGGTCTGCGTGCCCACCACAACCCTGTAGGGTGAGGGCCTGCATGCCCACCACAACCCTGTAAAGTGAGGGCCTGCATGCCCACCACAACCCTGTAGGGTGAGCGCCTGCGTGCCCACCACAACCCTGTAAAGTGAGGGGTCTGCGTGCCCACCACAACCCTGTAGGGTGAGGGTCTGCGTGCCCACCACAACCCTGTAGGGTGATGACCTGCGTGCCCACCACAACCCTGTTAGGTGAGGGCCTGCATGCCCACCACAACCCCTGTAGGGTGAGGGCCTGCGTGCCCACCACAACCCTGTAGGGTGAGGATCTGCGTGCCCACCACAACTCTGTAGGGTGAGGGTCTACGTGCCCACCACAACCCTGTAGGGTGGGGGCCTGCGTGCCCACCACAACCCCTGTACGGTGAGGGTCTACGTGCCCACCACAACTCTGTAGGGTGAGGGCCTACGTGCCAACCACAACCCCTGTAGGGTGAGGGTCTGCGTGCCCACCACAACCCTTGTAGGGTGAGGGCCTGCGTGCCCACCACAACCCCTGTAGGGTGAGGGTCTACGTGCCCACCACAACCCCTGTAGGGTTCGGGCCTGCGTGCCCCCACAACCCTGTAGGGTGAGGGCCTGCGTGCCCATCACAACCCTGTAGGGTGAGGGCCTGTGTGCCCACCACAACCCCTGTTGGGTCCGGGGCTGCATGCCCCCACAACCCTGTAGGGTGAGGGCCTGCGTGCCCAGCACAACCCTGTAGGGTGAGGGCCTGCGTGCCCACCACAACCCTATAGGGTGAGGGCCTGCGTGCCCACCACAACCCTGAAGGGTGAGGTCCTGCGTGCCCACCACAACCCTGTAGGGTGAGGTCCTGCGTGCCCACCACAACCCTGTAGGGTGAGGTCCTGCGTGCCCACCACAACCCTGTAGGGTGCGGGCCTCCGTGTGAACCACAACCCCTGTAGGGTGAGGGCCTGCGTGCCCACCACAACCCCTGTAGGGTGAGGGCCTGCGTGCCCATCACAACCCTGTAGGGTGAAGGCCTGCATGCCAACCACAACCTTGTAGGGTGAGGGCCTGCATGCCCACCACAACCCTGTAGGGTGAGGGCCTGCGTGCCCACCACAACCCCTGTAGGGTGAGGGCCTGCGTGCCCACCACAGCCCTGTAGGGTGAGGGCCTGCATGCCCATGCACCACAACCCTGTAGGGTGAGGGCCTGCATGCCCACTACAACCCCTGTAGGGTGAGGGTCTGCGTGCCCACCACAACCCCTGTAGGGTGAGGGCCTGTGTGCCCACCACAACCCCTGTAGGGTGAGGGTCTGCGTGCCCACCACAACCCCTGTAGGGTGAGGGCCTGCGTGCCCCTCACAACCCTTTAGGGTCCGGGGCTGCGTGCCCCTCACAACCCTGTAGGGTGAGGGCCTGCATGCCCACCACAACCCTGTAGGGTCCGGGCCTGCGTGCCCACCACAACCCTGTAGGGTGAAGGCCTGCATGCCCACCAGAACCCTGTAGGGTGAGGGCCTGCGTGCCCACCACAACCCTGTAGGGTGAGGGCCTGCGTGCCCAATACAACCCCTGTAGGGTGAGGGCCTGTGTGCCCACCACAACCCCGTAGTGTGAGGGCCTGCGTTCCAAACACAACCCTGTAGGGTGAGGACCTGCGTGCCCACCAGAACCCTGTAGGGTGAGGGCCTGCATGCCCACCAGAACCTTGTAGGGTGAGGGCCTGCGTGCCCACCACAACCCTGTAGGGTGAGGGCCTGCGTGCCCACCGCAACCCCTGTAGGGTGAGGGCCTGTGTGCCCACCACAACCCCTGTAGGGTTAGGGCCTGCGTTCCCACCACAACCCCTGTAGGGTCCGGGCCTGCGTGCCCACCACAACCCCTGTAGCGTCCGGGCCTGCGTGCCCACCACAGCCCTGTAGGGTGAGGGCCTGCGTGCCCACTACAACCCCGTAGGGTGAGGGCCTGCGTGCCCACTACAACCCTGTAGGGTGAGGGCCTGCGTGCCCACTACAACCCTGTAGGGTGAGGGCCTGCGTGCCCACCACAACCCTGTAGGGTGAGGGCCTGCGTGCCCACCACAACCCTGTAGGGTGAGGGCCTGCGTGCCCACCACAACCCTGTCGGGTGAGGGCCTGCTTGCCCTCCACAACCCTGTAAGGTCCGGGCCTGCGTGCCCACCACAGCCCTGTAGGGTGAGGGCCTGCGTGCCCACAACAACCCCGTAGGGTGAGGGCCTGCGTGCCCACTACAACCCTGTAGGGTGAGGGGCCTGCGTGCCCACTACAACCCTGTAGGGTGAGGGCCTGCGTGCCCACCACAACCCTGTAGGGTGAGGGCCTGCGTGCCCACCACAACCCTGTAGGGTGAGGGCCTGCGTGCCCACCATATGCCTGTAGGGTGAGGGCCTGCGTGCCAACCACAACCCTGTAGAGTGAGGGCCTGCGTGCCCACCATATCCTTGTAGGGTGAGGGCCTGCGTGCCCACCATATCCCTGTAGGGTGAGGGCCTGCGTGCCAACCACAACCCTGTAGAGTGAGGGCCTGCGTGCCCACCACAACCCTGTAGGGTGAGGGCCTGCGTGCCCACCATATCCCTGTAGGGTGAGGGCCTGCATGCCCAACACAACCCTGTAGGGTGAGGGGCCTGCGTGCCCACCACAACCCTGTAGGGTGAGGGCCTGCGTGCCCACCATATCCCTGTAGGGTGAGGGTCTGCGTGCCCACCATATCCCTGTAGGGTCCGAGTCTGCGTGCCCACCAAAACCCTGAATGGTGAGGGCCTGCGTGCTAACCACAACCCTGTAGAGTGAGGGCCTGCATGCCCAACACAACCCTGTAGGGTGAGGGTCTGCGTTCCCACCACAACCCTGTAGGGTGAGGGTCTGCGTGCCCACCACAACCCTGTAGGGTGAGGGTCTGCGTGCCCACCACAACCCCTGTAGGGTTCGGGCCTGCGTGCCCACCACAACCCTGTAGGGTCTGGGCCTGCGTCAAGAGAGTATGATGCGGCAGCTAAAAGCCTTCGTGAGAACAAGGAGATAGTTGTCAGGAGAGGTGACAAGTCGCTAATATATGTCATTCTTAAAAAAGACGAATATCTGGCGAAAATGAACATCATACTCTCTGACCAAACTAAGTTCCAAAGGGTAACGAAGGACACTACAGCCGAATTAAAAGCAAAGGTCAACAAACTGATCGAAACTGTGAACGCCAAGAAATCCGGACTCCACGTGCCAAAGATCATTGGGGAATATAAACCAGGATATGCGTATGGAAATGTCAAGACACACAAGCCTGGAAACCCACTTCGGCCAATCATTAGCCAGATACCCACACCCACGTACAGACTGGCGAAGCGACTCAACGGCCTGCTGACTCCTTATGTTCCCTGCGCCTTCAGCCTGAAGTCTCCAAAGGAATTTGTTGACTTACTGCGGGGCACACGGGCCACAGGGATAAGAGCCTCGTTGGACGTAGAATCGCTGTTTACCAACGTACCTGTGGACGAGACAATCGGGATGATAGCCGACAGAGTGTATCGTGATCCAGCCTGTACTCCTCTTGACATACCAGAAAATATTCTGAGGAAACTACTCCAAGCTTGTACTAAAGAGGCACCCTTCTTGAGCCCGGATGGGCACATGTATAAGCAAGTAGATGGGGTCGCCATGGGTTCTCCCCTAGGTGTCCTGTTTGCAAACTTCTACATGGGTACCATCGAGCAAAAAGTCTTAGTCGACATGAACTTGAAACCGGCCATATACTGCAGGTATGTTGACGACATTTTCACACAGGTACCTGATGTCAGACATCTGCAGGAGCTGAAGGAGGCATTTGAGCAGAGTTCTGTGCTGCGTTTCACTTACGAGATGGAAAAGGATGGGAAGCTGCCCTTTCTAGATGTAACAGTCATGGAAAAGAGCGGAGGTTTCCACACTGCAGTCTACACTAAGGAAACGAACATAGGAATGTGCCTAAATGCCAACAGCGACTGCCCAGACAGGTACAAAAGGAGTGTTGTTAACGCATATGTCGACCGTGCTCTCAGCCACAGCTCAGAATGGAAGCAAGTCGACGAAGAACTCTGTAGGGTAAGGCAAGTCCTAGTCAACAACGGCTTCTCCAATGGTTTCGTCGAAGACATCATAAGAAGGAAAGTGAAACGCCATGCAACCTCTGAAGAGACAACTAACACAACACCTATACCCCCTATTAGACTATTTTACAGGAATTTCTTTTCCACAGCTCATAAAACGGAGGAAAGGGTCCTGAAAGATATTGTTAATAGAAACGGTATCCCTACAGACAAAAATCAGAGGATACAACTGACGATTTACTATAAAACCAGAAAAACGGCCAGCCTACTCATGAGAAACTCTCCAGACACAAAACAGAACGCTTTAAAAGAGACTAACGTCGTCTATGCCTTCAAATGCCCTCTTGGGGACTGTAAGCTAAAAAAAAAAACAGTATATAGGCAAGACAACAACATCTCTTTCTAGGCGTTTAACGATGCATAAGCAACAGGGCTCCATTAAGAAACATATAATCTCTTCCCACAACCAAACCATCGCCAGAGAAATCCTAGTAAACAACACAGAAATCATCGATAGATACAGCGATAGCAGGCGGCTTGACGTTTGCGAGGCACTACACATCAAGAAGTCAACACCAGCAATCAACAGCCAATTAATGTACAACTATATTCTACCCACCTCAAGACTCCGCTCCAATATAGAAGCATCAAGAAATATGGACCAATAGGCTTTCTACAAACACTTCTATTCAATACCCATTGTTTCGTGTTCTGTCTTGTGTTGATGAAATTAATACCCTATTAATGCCACCTCTTGTTCTGTCTTGTGTTGATGAAATTAATTCCCTATTAATGCCACCTCACCCCATCCACCTCACTAAAATGTAGATATAAAATCGGAGATGCGTAAGTTCTATTCAGTTGTGTATTTGTAAACTAAAGTCTTTGAAAATGTAATAAGTTTTACGAAACGCGCTCGTGTCGCGTCAGACTAGAAATAAAAATGAATTTTGGAGAATTGATTTTTGATTTACCTCCAACAGTGAAAAGAAATGTACGAAGGATTGAGAAAATTCGTGTTAGAATTATTAATCTTACTTTTTCGGTCATATTTAATAATATATGTCTACAGGAAAGACTGCTACCAAAATATACTAATATATATATATATATATATATATATATATATATATATATATATATATATATATATATATATATATATATATATATATATATATATATATATATGTCGTACCTAGTAACCAGAACGCACTTCTCAGCCTACTATGCAAGGCCCGATTTGCCTAATAAGTCAAGTTTTCCTGAATTAATATATTTTCTCTAATTTTTTTCTTATGAAATGATAAAGCTACCCATTTCATTATGTATGAGGTCAATTATTTTTTATTGGAGTTAAAATTAACGTAGATATATGACCGAACCTAACCAACCCTACCTAACCCAACCTAACCTATCTTTATAGGTTAGGTTAGGTTAGGTAGCCGAAAAAGTTAGGTTAGGTTAGGTTAGGTAGGTTAGGTAGACGAAAATACATTAATTCATGAAAACTTGGATTATTAGGCAAATCGGGCCTTGCATAGTAGGCCAAGAATTGCGTTCTTGGCCTAATATATATATATATATATATATATATATATATATATATATATATATATATATATATATATATATATATATATATATATATATATATATATATATATATGCAAGGCCCATATATATATATATATATATATATATATATATATATATATATATATATATATATATATATATATATATGTCGTACCTAGTAGCCAGAACTCACTTCTCAGCCTACTATGCAAGGCCCGATTTGCCTAATAAGCCTAGTTTTCATGAATTAATGTTTTTTCGACTACCTAACCTACCTAACCTAACCTAACGTTTTCGGCTACCTAACCTAACCTAACCTATAAAGATAGGTTAGGTTAGGTTAGGTAGGCTTGGTTAGGTTCGGTCATATATCTACGTTAATTTTAACTCCAATAAAAAAAAATTTACACCATACATATTGAAATGGGTAGCTTTATCATTTCATAAGAAAAAAATTAGAGAAAATATATTAATTCAGGAAAACTTGGCTTATTTGGCCAATCGGGCCTTGCATAGTAGGCTGAGAAGGGCGTTCTGGCTACTAGGTACGACATATATATGTATATGTATATATATATATATATATATATATATATATATATATATATATATATATATATATATATATATATATATATATATATATATATATATATATATGCAAACAAGCCTGAATGGTCCCCAGGACTATATACAACTGAAAACTCACACCCCAGAAGTGACTCGAACCCATACTGCCAGGAGCAACGCATCTGGTATGTACAGGGACGCCTTAATCGGCTTGACCATCACGACCGGACATAAGGAAGTGATAGCCGAAGCTATTTGAACCACTTCCCCGCCGGCACTCGGATGGTAATCTTGGGCATAGCATTTTATCAAATCACCTCATTCTTTGGGGCACACGTGAGGAACACAAATGCAAACAAGCCTGAATGGTCCCCAGGACTATATACAACTGATATATATACAACTGATATACTATACAACTGACTATATATACTTTCTTATGTCCGGTCGTGATGGTCAAGCGGATTAAGGCGTCCCTGTACATACCAGATGCGTTGCTCCTGGCAGTATGGGTTCGAGTCACTTCTGGGGTGTGATTTTTCAGTTATATATATATATATATATATTTATATATATATATATATATATATATATATATATATATATATATATATATATATATATATATATATATATATATATATATATATATATATATATATATATATATATATTGGTGTATACTGGCAGCAGGTTTTCTTTCAAACATGTTTCATTGAATATGACCGCATATTCTGTATTTATTATTTTCTGGTTTAGGGCTTCTATCCCTCTAACTATTTTCTTAGCATCAGGGCTTAATTGAAATAGGAGTTCTCCAAAACTCATTTTCGTACTTTTAAGGTGAAGAAAAGAAGTGATTTACTATAGAGTGTATTACACTTATTTGTATAATTTGCACGACGTTTCGAACCTCCATGGTTCATTCTCAAGTGAACAGATCTTACAATACTAGTTGATTTTATACCCGCATTAGGTCAGGTGATAATACAATGAAGGTGAAAACATGGGGGGATACATAAGGGATAAACATAGGGGCTGCAGAAGGCTTATTGGCCCATACGAGGCATCTCCTATCTAAACACAAAGATTAATCCAGTGTAATTGGCCTGTTATGGTGGACATTGTCTTCTGTGTTGGCATCGATATGTTCTTGTCTTGTCCTTACTCTCATGGTCGGTAGAGTAAATAGTTCCGTGATTTGGGTGTTCACGGTAGGTCGCTCTATTCTTATGTGAATTGCCTCAAGAATTTGTAATCTTCTTAAATCTTGGGTTTTGTCTATTATGCAAGTATTCTTGTTCAACATTTCTCTTGTTAGAGTAATGTCATGGGCTTGTCTCATGTGATTCCTAGGGGCACCAGATTGAAGATGGCATGTCAAACGCCTCGTCAGCTTGGTCGACGTCATACCTATGTACTTACATTGAAGGTTACATCCTTCGTGGGGGCAAGTGTACATGTATACAACGCTTGACTGCTGTAGAGGGTTCTCCGTCGGCTTCGGGCTGTTTTTGATAAGGAGTTCGGAAGTCTTCTTGGTTTTGTAGAATATTATCAGGTTTATGTTTTGGTTAGGAGTAGTGCTTTTATATATATATATAGATATATATGTCGTACCTAGTAGCCAGAACGCCCTTCTCAGCCTACTATGCAAGGCCTGATTTGCCTAATAAGCCAAGTTTTCATGAATTAATGTTTTTTCGACTACCTAACCTACCTAACCTAACCTAACCTAACTTTTTCGGCTACCTAACCGAACCTAACCTATAAAGATAGGTTAGGTTAGGTTAGGTAGGGTTGGTTAGGTTCGGTCATGTATCTACGTTAATTTTAACTACAATTAAAAAAAATTGACCTCATACATAATGAAATGGGTAGCTTTATCATTTCATAAGAAAAAAATTAGAGAAAATATATTAATTCAGGAAAACTTGGCTTATTAGGCAAATCGGGCCTTGCATAGTAGGCTGAGAAGGGCGTTCTGGCTACTAGGTACGATATATATATATATATATATATATATATATATATATATATATATATATATATATATATATATATATATATATATATATATATATATATGTCGTACCTAGTAGCCAGAACGCACTTCTCAGCCTACTATGCAAGGCCCAATTTGCCTAATAAGCCAAGTTTTCCTGAATTAATATATTTTCTCTAATTTTTTTCTTATGAAATGATAAAGCTGCCCATTTCATTATGTATCAGGTCAATTTTTTTTATTGGAGTTAAAATTAACGTAGGTATATGACCGAACCTAACCAACCCTACCTAACCTAACCTAACCTATCTTTATAGGTTAGGTTAGGTTAGGTAGCCGAAAAAGTTAGGTTAGGTTAGGTTAGGTAGGTTAGGTAGTCGAAAAATAATTAATTCATGAAAACTTGGCTTATTAGGCAAATTGGGCCCTGCATAGTAGGCTGAGAAGTGCGGTCTGGCTACTAGGTACGACATATATATATATATATATATATATATATATATATATGTCGTACCTAATAGCCAGAACGCACTTCTCAGCCTACTATTCAAGGCCCGATTTGCCTAATAAGCCAAGTTTTCATGAATTAATGTTTTTTCGTCTACCTAACCTACCTAACCTAACCTAACCTAGCTTTTTTTGGCTACCTAACCTAACCTTACCTATAAATATAGGTTAGGTTAGGTTAGGTAGGGTTGGTTAGGTTCGGTCATATATCTACGTTAATTTTAACTCCAATAAAAAAAATTGACCTCATACATACAGAAAAGGGTAGCTTTATCATTTCATAAGAAAAAAATTATAGTAAATATATTAATTCAGGAAAACTTGGCTTATTAGGCAAATCGGGCCTTGAATAGTAGGCTGAGAAGTGAGTTCTGGCTACTAGGTACGACATATATATATATATATATATATATATATATATATATATATATATATATATATATATGTATATATATACATATATATATATATATATATATATATATATATATATATATATATATATATATATATACTTCTGGCTGGAAGAAGGGGGACCCATAGCCTCGGAGGAAACCACACATAACGCATTGGAGGGAATGTAGGTCCCCTCATATATATATATATATATATATATGTGTATATCACGAAAATAAACACGTGATTAAGAATGTGACAATGTCAGACCACGGAGGAAAAATGAAACAGGAAATTTCCTTAAGTACTTTCGTATATTAAATACATCTTCAGAAGGTCATTTTACAGATCGAGTGATGGGTATAAATAGGCAGGAAGGAGTGGTGAAGTAAGGTGAGGTACAATACTTGGACAACGCAGAAGGCCCATTGGCCCATCAGATGCACCCAATTGGCACATCCGATGTAGCACAATGGCCCATCTGATACAGCAGACATACAAGCATAATATATAGGTAATTATAACATAAAGAAGTAAAAATATACAATAAATTAGTGAGACAAATGTTTTTCAATGATTCTACTTAAATCGCCCTTTAGCTGATCTATTAGAAATGGATCTAAGTTATATAGACCACTGCTAATATTCAAATTACTTTCTTTGGTGATCTGTATCAAAGCAGATTCAATTATGTTTCTGTTATAGGTGCTTTTACAATTTGTTATTGAAGAAGCACTCTCCCAATCGTTAAAATGACCTTCTGAAGATGTATTTAATATACGAAAGTACTTAAGGAAATTTCCTGTTTCATTTTTCCTCCGTGGTCTGACATTGTCATATATATATATATATATATATATATATATATATATATATATATATATATATATATATATATATATATATATACATATATGTCGTACCTAGTAGCCAGAACTCACTTCTCAGCCTACAATGCAAGGCCCGATTTGCCTAATAAGCCAAGTTTTCATGAAATAATATATTTTCTCTAATTTTTTTCTTATGAAATGATAAAGCAACCCATTTCATTATGTATGAGGTCACTTTTTTTATTGGAGTTAAAATTAACGTAGATATATGACCGAACCTAACCAAGCCTACCTAACCTAACCTAACCTATCTTTATAGGTTAGGTTAGGTTAGGTAGCCGAAAAACTTAGGTTAGGTTAGGTTAGGTAGGTTAGGTAGTCGAAAAGCAATTAATTCATGAAAACTTGGCTTATTAGGCAAATCGGGCCTTGCATAGTAGGCTGAGAAGTGAGTTCTGGCTACTAGGTACGACATATATATATATATATATATATATATATATATATATATATATATATATATATATATATATATATATATATATATATATATATATATATATATATATAATATATATATATAATATATATATATATATATATATATATATATATATATATATATATATATATATATATATATATATATATATATATATATATGTATAAGTCTTTAGTCTTGTAGAAAATTCTATTGCGAACACATTGATATCAAATTGAAAAACCTAGGACGAGAATTGAGATGACAAAATTTAAAAGAGTATAAACTTTTCAGTATTACCGCGCTCTCTAATGGAAGGCCATTCTAATTTGCTCTCGACCATTCGCTCTCTAATGGAATGGGCACTCTCTTCCTGGCAACCTTTGCCTGCTTTCATCACGGCAGCGGGTGGAGCGTGCTGTGGTTTTTTATATTATATGCATATACTACTGTTGGGAATTCTATTGCAAACACGTTGATACCAAAATGAAAGACCTAGGACGAGAATTGAGGTGACCAAAGTGAAAAGAGTGTACACATTTTATCGTTCTTGCGTGCTCCTGGGTAACACACACTCACTTTCTCTGCTTGTTGCTGATGGTATGCCTTGCTTTTGGACTTTATATGCATTTAGTCTTGTAGAGAATTCTATTGCAAACACATTGATACCAAATTAAAAAAACCTTGGACGAGAATTGAGGTAAGAAAGTTGAAGAGTATACACTTTTCAGAATTACCTCGCGCTCCCGCGGAATGCCCCAACCCGCCTGGGATAGTGCAGCGCTCGTGTGCCCAGAGCAACAAAGTGTTAAGTAGTTAGCTCTGGGGAGTTGACGGGGTTACCCCTAGAAAACCAGCGTTGAATGTAATGAAATGCCATTTTCTGGTGAGACCCAGAGGCTCCTCAGCATCCCTCTCTCCCTCCCTCCGGTGAGTAGTGTTTTCGTGTGTTTTTGACATCCAGCCTAAGAACTTCCGGTTGATGGTCGGCGCGAGGGTCTGGGGCTCCCCCTTCCCTCTCCTATGTTGGGGGGGGGGGGGGTGCGCAGACAGCGGGGTGGCAACGTGATGACGTCATACTCATTTGCTAATTTTCGTTGGGGAGTTTTTTCCACTTGTTCGGCTTTCGGCGATATTTTCACCAGAATAGGGGTTTGTTTCCAGGCCCCTATCTTTCTGGGTGGCAGACATAGAATGCTACCAACCACACAGGGGATTCTATAGGCCATTGCTCCTCACGCCTCTCTGAGGAGGCCAGATACTGGCTCATGGTCTCTGGTAGGCAAGAACTCCATGCACTATGACTGATTCCAGAAAGTTAATAGTTACATATCAGCCTGGATAGCTCTGGGAAGCCTACGGGTCTCTCTGATTCTCTTACTCCATAGTTGTTAAAACAGTTGTCATTGCCTGCTCTTCCAACATTTTCAATTCCTGTGTTGGTTTCTGCATTGTTCTTTCCATCCCCCATACTTCCACTATTGAAGCAAATCTTCCCCTTTCAAATTTTCATCAACGGTAAGGAAAGTGCTGTACATTTTACCAGTAAGTGGTGACTGCTTCTTTTACATGAGAGCCAAAACATCTTTTAGAATTCTTTGAGCGTTATTCCAACATTTCCTGCACTAATAATGTAGAGAGTGTCAACTCACAATGTTTGGAAGATGCTACATAGTTTTCATTGTGAAAAGTGCATATGGATGATAACTTATTCATCTGGATGATTAATATGTAAAATAATGCAATATTAAAACTAGATTAAAAGATTTCATAGTAGTAACACCTTTTCTTCATATAACTTTAGGCAATTTTACCACAGGCTAATAATCTAACATGATTTGAATTGTGTACTTGACCTATTGTGAGGGAATCTAGATTCCCTCAGCTAGTTTTCCTAGTTTCTAGATTAGGCTAGTCGCTCTAGAGACTCTAGAAACTGGAGCTTTCAAACTAACATATACTTGTGGGGTGTTGAATGAAAGCTTATGTTAAGGACTATCGGTTGGGACTGGTTAGAGGCCTGTGATTGCTCTGTAGAGAGAATTACAGAAATTTCTCTGTTCTGTGAAATAGGATGGGAGTTGAGTGTGAAGTGGTGTAGGGAGGTACTTGACTCTTCCAACGGTTTTACAGAGGTGGGGGGGAAAGTGGGGTGACCGTTGCCCCCCCCCCCACCATGTGAGACAGTGCGCCCCTTGTCTTTAGGCCTCCCCCTCCTTGTGACGTCACGGGACGCCTGAAGGTGAGTGAGGCCTGTGATTGGGTTAGGTACGGCTGCTCTGAGCTGTGTTTTGGCGCGAACAGCTGTGATTGGAAGCGGCACGAGGGAACAGTGCCGGCTTCGTGCTGATTGGTCAAGACAAAGTAGGGGGGGGGGGAAGGTATGGGCATTTTGAGTTTCCTTAGCCCGCGAAATCGTCAGTTTGAGCTGGGTAGCAGGTGGAAGAGGACGTAGCTGGGTGGAGGGGGGAGTCTCCCCCCTTCCACCCCCGTTAATCGCGGACGTTACCGTGTTGTCCAGCAGGGATGGCACTCCTGCCATCCCGGGTTGTGTCTAGGCCCAATTTTCGTGAAATTTGGGGCCGATGAGGTTCGGAAGGACCAGTAAAATAGCCTCAGAGACAGTGGGCACCCATGAGGCAGCTGGCAGAGCCTCATGGTGTAACAGGTGGTTCAAATAACCTGTCTAGTGTTGATGGACAACTGGTGGAATACGAGCAGGGCCTCCTAGTGTAATTGTGGTGAAATTACAGGCCCCGGTTGGACTTTGAATTCCTCCAGGCGGCGTCAGTGTGGGGACGCCGCCGGCCATTGTCACCCCAGTGTAGAGCAAGGCAGGCTCTGGTTTGATGTGGTTGTTGGTGATTCCCCATCCACGTGTGTATGCTCGGGGGCCACCCCCAGGCCACCCAGGCCACCTGCCCGCCTGGCCCGGCCACCCCACCCCGCCCAGCCCGGCCACCCCGCCCGGTCACCCCACCTGCCTGTGCGCCGGCTACCCCCGGCCACCTGCGTGCCGGCTACCCCCCCCCCCCTCTCAGCTCGGGAGGAGGGGCGCTGTGGGCCATGCGGTGGCCACATGCCTTGGCCACCCCCTTGGGCCACTTGGCCACTTTCCCGGGACAGCCTAGGGCCACATCTTGTCGATGCACGAGGAGCAAGCTAAGTGTTGACAGCCCGCGAGGTAGTGACCTGGGAAATGAGTGAAATGAGAAAAAAAAACGTGAGTACAATAGTAAGAGTGCAACAGTGTCTCAGTATTAGTGGAAATTCCGGTAAAAGCTGTGTTGTCCCATAGCCCTGCCAGGCTAGGGAAGCAGCTGAGAGACAGCTGTCAGTGGCACGTCCAGGTGACTGGTAGGGCGGTACCTGGAGATAGATGTTGTACACGGTACCACACTGTAGATACATATAGTATATATATATATAAATAAGTGTGTAGACTGACTCGAGTATGTAACCGGTCAGTGTAGAGATTTACCATATAAATGATCCAGTTGTCGATTCTATATAATCGGTCAGACTGGATTAGTGCGATGGAGTACCAGCATGAATAATTATAATCATTATGTTGCAGGGATTTCAGTGGATACCCTGAGGTCTGTGTAGTTAGAGTTACATTTACCTGATGATATAATTTTCATTGATTATGTGAATGCCATTTCTATGTGTTCATTTGCATGCTTTATGTACTGTGTTGTGTGGTGAGTCAGTAGATGTGATTGCTGACTGATTGCCTAATGATGTCATTAGCATGTGGGGTATGCTGACGGCATCATTATGTTGCAGGTTTGTGCAGTGTTGTTATCAGTTTATACGATATTATTGCCCTGGGAGCTGTGTTGGGGGTTTAAGGGACCTCTAGGATTATTCAGGGAAATTCACAGTACTTAATGAGAGCAGGCAGTTGATTGGTTAATTGCCTTGCTGAGGTAAGTGTGTGCTCACAGTAGTCCTTTGCAACGGTTGCAAGATAAGGGGGGGGGGCAGTAATATTGGTATACTCTTGTTGTTGCACAACCGTGTGTCATTATTGTGTGGGCACAGTAATTAATGAGTTGCAGTAGCCGCAACCGTATGTGGGCAGTGCATTTGTGTTGTTGCATGCCATTGTAGTGTGACCTATGTAACACTGGGGTTACTTTGTTTCTTTATGTTGAGGACTTAAGGATTCAGTGAGTTAATAATTGGGGAATTAACTGGATAAGGGGTGCACACTTATTGTAGAGTGAGTGAGGGCTGTTATGAGAGAACAGCGTTGAGCTTGAGTGAGATACGTTTCGTGAGCAATTAATTGTCCGTGTGACAACTAATTGACCACTCTAGCTAATTATGTAATTAGCCTTCTCATCATGAATTCACGTAGTGGGAGAGAGTCTGTTAGTATTTGTGTTAACGTAATTTGCTCGAGACTAATTACCTTTCTGGGGTATAGCAATTAGTGGCTCATGTTAATTAGTGGAGTAATTAACGTCTGGAGGGCTCAGATGACTCGGTAAAGCGAGGTCATGGAGCTAGCATAAATCGTTGTATTAATCATATCCTGTCTGAGGACAGTGGATTAATGGCACTCAAGTTAATTAGGGGTTATTAACTCCTTTCCCGTGAATTCACAGGGTTTGATGAGACCTGCTTAGGCAGTGCGGAGCGAGACGTATTTATGGATGATTAATTATCGGTCCTGATGACAGTTAATTAATTGCTCGGAGTTAATTAGGGTAATTAACACTCACTAGTAATTTTTTTGACACAGACTGTTAAGCTACCAAGTTAGGGTAGGCTTAGTTAACGTAACTCAATGGGGATGTAATTAGTGGTCCGTTTGACCTTAATTGAGGATTACTCACTGAATACTTGCTAGGAGTCAAGTGTGATGTAATATAAGTTTGAGTTATTGTTAACAAGAGAGACAAGTGTTAATGATTAACGTAGAATATCATCATGTTGTTGTCTAGTGTGAGACAATTGTTTGTGATTACCGTAGTACTTTGTTGCTGACTGCTGCGATCAGTCAATTAACGTAATTAATCACTTAAGGCAATTTCTTTTGGTTGTCGTCTGGTGACGAGAGTAGAGTAATCTAGGGATTTGTGGAGCTGTGTCCCAGAATCCCGCCTTGCCTATCTTTGTTTACAGTGCAACTTCTTGTAGGGAGTTGCAAAGAGTGTTCACACTGGGTTGTGATAGGGAGAGTCACTGTTGGACTATCCGCCTAGTTACGTGGGTCTCTCCTGGGGGGGCGGGAGGACCCTTAAGCTTGTGATTAGAGTAAGCTGTCAGGGAAACCGTGACACTATTGATTGCATGCTTGTGTCTCCAGTGGGCATCATTGATCAGTTAGTTCACTTGTCAGCCCGAAGTGTCAGCAGGATGGAGCCTGCTGTCATTTCTCGAGGGGCTGTTGAATAGCTGTGTTGCAATTGCCACTGGATGGACAATAACGTAACCATTCGCTGTGGTGTAACTTAGTCTGTGATATTTTTCTTTGATTTGCAATATTGCGTCATCAGTGGGCACACCTGTGTTCAGGTTAGTTCAGTATGCAGCCGCACAGCAAGGGTTGCTATTTAGCTGTTTGTTATCGTGCCACTGGATGTACATTAACGTAACGTAAACTCGGTAATGTAGTAGTTAGTCTCTTGTTATTAATAAATTGTTATGTTATAGAAAACGGTCTTTGTTGTCAACCCTTCAACCATATTATTCCACCATATTTCTGCATATTACGATTAAATGTTGATGTGATCTTGATATGACGGCTGTTCTTGGGAATTCCAATTCCAATTCATAGCGCCACATCAGATATAAATATTTGATTGTGAGAACCCGTCGGTTACCCTTTAATAGTTTTAACGTCCTGTTTAACTAGGAGGAGCCAGCGGCCTATTGTGGACAGGTTTTCACCCCCAGTGTTGGAGGCCTGGCGGTTTGCTCCCGCTTTTCCTTTTTCTATTGGACTCATGCTTAACATCCGTGAGCAGCCTTTAAACTTGTAGTCCACCTCCTAAGGGAGGTAGGCGTAGAAAAAAATCTCACACCTATGAATAGTTGGATGAGAAAGTTAAGAGAGCATAGTTTTCCTGTAAATGACACACACGGGAAGATTAGACTGGGCCATTAGATTAGACAAAAAGTATATGTGATATATTTTTTTACTTTGACCATAGTTATTCATTTCCCCGCCAGTATATGTAGACAGTGTGTTAATATTTAATTTGACATAATTCATGTATTTGAAATTTTAAAACAGACCCGCATTTGCTTCACCAGTTTTCAAAATAGGCTTGAGCTCACGACGCAGCTCCTGCGTCATGACAGTTTTGTCATGTCAGTCATGTCTGCCTCACTTTCATCAATAGCTTCTTTAACGTACGATATTCATTGTAATATACCAATCTTACCTTCATTGATAATCTAAAAAAAAATAGTATTTCATAATTATTTCCATGATTCATTTTTGTGACCAACCACATATACTGTACTATAAATAACTGCCTCTAATTCCCAAAACAGCTTAAGAATGTGGAAGAGTGCAGATGCGCTCCCCAAAGGATGAGAGACCATGATTCCAAGCAAAGTAATGATATTTAACAACCGTGTTGTGCTTGCCTAGTGAATGAAATAGAACATACAAGATAAAAATGCTCTATATTAGGTAATGCAGACAGCATGAATGAGGCAGATGGTCCAGTGTTTTGGTCCATTGGCTTTGAAAAGACAAGCGAGATAAAAATTATGTATTTAAAACATAAGTGCCACAAAATATTTAAAATATATATATATTAGGCATAAAAAATTTTATTTACTGTAATTCAGTTAGCATCTTGACAAAACTGTACAAATTATCAAATTGGATAATGTTTCTGAAAAGGGAAATGAAGTAACTGATGATATAAAAAATGTCTTGAGCAAATATTAGAATTGAGTGACAATGGACACAAGCAGAATCGTTAGAGCATTTGCCAGTGATGAGACTGGAGCAGAACTGACTTCATTTTCAGTTGCAAGAAGTGAGAGCAGAAATCAAATAGGTAAGAAAGTACTAAAGTGAGTATGCAAGACTAAAGTTGAACTCTGAGAAGGTACTAAGGGAGGTAGGAGCTAAAAAGATGTGACAGGAGAGGGTGGTGGACTCAAATAACTTTAATGGAATGTGTTCTCGAGTATAGCTGCTCAAAATGGCATATGTAACAAAAAGATTGATAAATGCTTCAATAATGTATGTATTTCTCTTAACTCCTTTACTACTTTAGTAATGTACACGGCCAATTTGACATGGCTGGTTCTCTCAATCACTTCTGTAAGTAAACTTTATTGCTATGTGGGAAGATGTGTATGGTTTAATTGCTGCAGATATGTTGCAGACGTTATGTGAGTATTATCCATGCTTTACCCACCAGTCATTTGTCTTTATCCCTCACCCCTGATTACCTCCAGTGACTTATGGTAGTTGTCGTTATCCCTCACCCCCTGAATACCTCCAGGGACTTATGGAGGTTCTCAGGCTTCATTGGACCTCAGTGTTTGGTCTGAGATCTGCAATTTAAGATTTAATCTTTGATTTATCCCAAGATTTTTATAATGACGAAGAGAGAGGGTCAATTCTAGAGCTGATAGTTGTCATAGACAGTGCAATCAATCTTAATGAAGATATAGTCATATAATATGAGAAAGCACATTTTGGTGAGGGATAAAGAAAGAATATATTATTAGCATAATACAAACTCCATCCAGTCTCTGGCACTAACCAATCTTGGCATATCTCCCATATCCACGCTTGTCCCTTGCACGTATCCTGGCATTCCTGATAATGAGGCATGCTGGTTGTAAATTGCCTTCATTTTCCGGGGGGAGCCCCTTGTGGCTCCCTGAAGCTATCCATCACTGATGTAGATGCCATTAGTCATGAAGTTCTCCGGCCTCCTGGGGATCCACAGCTAGAATCTAGTTCCTTCACAGGTGCAGGAGCTGTGGAATTTATGCATTAAGTTACTCATTTATACCACCACCAAAGAAAGTCACCCAGAAAAGCAGCGAGTCAATACAAACGACAACTGGGTGTCTCTGAGACCTGCAGATTCAAAAAGAGTTATAGAACTTCTCAAAAAGAATGTAAACAGATGAGTGAAAATGTTATAAAACTAGCGCCCGCTTATTCACCCCACCCTCCTTCTCATTTGGGGAAGGAGGGAGGGCAGACCACAGCTCACAGATCGCTCCACAGTCAGTTCTCCTCTGATGTTTACTGGTGCCGGGTCTGCCACTACTGTTGTGACCCAGTGTTTTTCTTGGGTGTTTTGCTGCCTTGGGGGCTGTTCCTTTCATGTTTGTGAGTGTGTGCCAGAAGTTTAGTACAAATGGAGCTGCATTTGTTTAGGGTTCCTTTTCCCTGGGCACTCTGTAGTGCATCCGTTGCGCTGCCAGGGTTTTCTCTCCTGGAATGTTTGTTGTTGTTGTTGTTTTAGATTTAGCTACTAAGAACGAAATGTCCACGAAGCACGGGCTATGGTGAGCCTGTAATTGAGTTCAGTTGTTCGTGATAACCTTGTTACTGTGATATTTAGGTCAAAGTTGTAAATGGAGGTGGGGTTTCTTCCTTTTTCCCTGTTTCTTTTTTCGCTTGTTTTAGTGCACTAGCTGGTTTCAGTCTTGCTTTAATAACATTATCTTGGGGGCGGATGTAGATGCAGAATGTTCACTAGTGAGTCCCATTCTTCAACGGGTTTTCTAATCATTGTAGTCGCTGTGGAATGTGCATCTAATGCAGCTTCTGTCACTGGATTAATGTTGAGTTTGATGCGCAGGGCTTCAGTAGCTTCACATTCCAGTAAGTAGTGCAACAGCGGCCCCTCTGCATCTGTTCCACAGATATAACCCTTCTTAACAATTGGGTTTATTACCTCCCAGCAGCAATTGTAACCAAGTCTGAGTCTGTGTATGGCTACTGCAATGTCTCTGGATAGCTTTTTGTCAGGCTTGAAAGAGTAGTACCCAGTGGCTTGTTCGTACCATATCGCAGTGGATTTTCCTTTTGCTACTTTGGCTCTGTGACAACTTTTGATAGTTGGGAGTATTTTCTTCTTGATTTGCTCCTTAATCTGTGAAAAATTTAGAGGTATTTGAAACTGTACAACAGATAGAGTAGTGGCAGTTTTTGCTAGTGAGTCAGCCTTTTCATTACCATCTATGCCAATGTGACTTGGTATCCAATTTAGGGTGATTGACAGCCCTAGGGCTTCTTTTCCTATATTTAGGATTTCTGTGAGGAATTGTATATTATCTCTGTGCTGACTGGATAACAATGCCTGGAGTGAGGATTTAGAGTTGGTATGAATGATGACATCATGTAAATTGTTCTCAATTGTGTAGTTTATGGCCTCCTTCAGGGCATATAATTCTGTTTGCAATGTTGAGTACTCACTATTCATGCTCCAGTAAGCTTCATGGTTGGTAGTGTAAACTATTGCCCCAGCAGAGCCTCTTTCTTGATCAACTGATCCGTCTGTGAAGATGTGAGTCATTGTAGGTCTTGAGATGGTTTCCATTTGTTGTTCTATGACTGCTTTGAGCCTCTGCGAGTCACATGCTGATTTTTTAACTGGTAATCCTTCAATGATTATCTTTAGACTCAATTCTTCTCATGAAGGAGGCTGCTGAAAGTGTTGATATTGGTCTATCTTCTCTTTTGTTTTTAATGGTCCATTTCAAGTCCACTTTTTCCAGACCTGGAATGTTTGGGTGATGATCCTTTAGAAGTCCACCTCACTTATGGTTGCCTTTACCTTGAGATAAGTCAGTTTTTTTTCGTTTTTTCCCATCTGACCTAGCTTGGCTTGATTAATTTGCATACCTTGCGGTTACCTTGCGATGATTTCTGAGCTCAGCATCCCTGCGGCCCGGTCCTCGACCAGGTCTTCTGCAAAGCACATGTTGAGAGTACAAATGTAGAGTCCGAGTGCCTGGGTGTCCTCTCTGGATTGAGACCCTGGTAATACCATGCGGACTCGGTAACCGTGGAATTTTTTCCCGTGCCTGCTCTTGCCATGAGCGCGTTTAAAGGGTGCACATTATCAGTGCCACGTGGCAATGTTCATTCGTTCTGCCTCCGCCATGCTGCCTGTTGTGTCGGTGACACCTTCAACCCAGTCATGTGGGGAGTCCTATCGGGTTACTCTTCTCACTAGCCCTCATGATGATGCATGAACTTATCAGGCAGTGATCGCTCTTTGTGTGAGGTTTTCTGTGCTTTACCGGTCAAGGTTGTGTGAATATTTAAAAGCCTCTAGAACTCATGGAGCTGCCCCGGTTGATTTTGAGGGACCTGGATTTGGAGGTGTTGGTCATTCGGCTTGTCTCCGCCCACAATGGTTCCTGGAACTATAGTACAGGTGCTACGAGAAGAGGTTAGAGGCAGTAAATATGCCAAAACTTGAAAATAGAAGAAAAAAAAGGTGATGTAATCACTATGTATAAAATAGTAGTGGGGATTGACAAAATTAATAGAGAAGAACTTTTTAGACCTGGAACTTAAAGCCATATGAGACTCTGGACTCTGTTGGTCTTTTCCATAGACGATGGTGGGCACGGACGATGGCTCTTTCCCGGGGGACCCTTGAATGCAGTTTCTGGGGCTTGGAGAGAGTCAGAATGGGGGCAGTGGGTCCCCCCTTTGATTCTTCATGGTTCTTAGAGATCTCTGTGGGGGAGGGTCTTTGGTTGCAGGGTGCGGGGTTTCTTCAGCCCCCCCCCCTCCCTGTATGTGCTGCATTTGTCTGCATCGCCCCCCAGGTTTGCTTCCAGGTGCCTTTGACCACACCAGGAGTGTCTTTCTGGAGGTTTTCTTCCTCACGGGTTTCCCCTTTGGTGGCATGTGAGGCACTTTTATATATCTCCTGCTTGACCCGGGTTCTTTAGCATTTTTGTTCCTTTTTGAGTTTTGTTGAAAGCAATTAAATGCCCTTTTCTGGGGGTAGCCCCAGAGGCTCCCTGACACCCTCCCTCTCTCCGGTCAGCGGTTTCCTTCAGACTTTGTACTGGAGGGGTTGGCAGTGGATCCGCCTGAGCCGGCTCCTCCTCCCTCTATTCGAGGGATAAGGTAGGGTGGGTTGGGGGAGGGAAGAGGGGGGAGTTTCGTTAATGAGTGTGAGTACTAGTTTGCGTGTAGAGTTGCTTGTTTTGATTCATTTCTTTTCATTGAGGAGGAGTTACTTTGCTCTTTTGGGCTGTAGATCCCATTTTACCACTTGTTTGTTTTGGTTTGCCCACCTTTCTGGGCTACTGCCCCAGTTGATGGCGGAATATGACATACTTTAAATGTAAAGTGCTCATGCGAAATCGCTTCCTGCGGCTCTCTGAGGGGACTAGGTTCTGATTCGTGGTCCCCGGTAGGCTCAGAACACCACGTGATTGATGACCCCAAAATAATACAGCACATATCTGTTTTGTTAGCTTCAGGAAGCCTTTGGGGCTACCTCCCAAAAAGGGCATTTCATAACATTCAACACTGGCTTCTTTCTGTGGGGAGCCCCAACGGCTCCCTGGAGCTTATCGGGCTAAGGAACTTTATATTAGACCGGGACATTAGCTATGGAGTTCAGGCCTTCCAGGGACCAGCGCCAGAACCTGGCCCCTTCAGAGAGATTTCAGGGAGCAATGGCCCTGGAAAACCCCTTTGTGGTTGGGGGTTTTCCTTATCTGCCATCGACCGGGGTTAGGCACCCAGAAAGGTAGGCATAACAAAACAAACCCCACATGGTAAGAAACTAAAACAAAAACAGAACAGAGAGGTAGAAACTCCCTACAATCCCAAGGAAACAAGCAAACATCACACTTTACTGCCGCGCCGCTCGTCCGTGCAGCCCTCCACTCCCCGAGTGGGGGTAGGAGGGGCCCGGACCTCACCATGCTAGCTGCCTAGCACCAGTTCGTAAGCCAATGTTAACCGGGACAGACGCTTCTCTGGCCTCAAATTCCTGGGCGGTGTTTGCTTTGTGTGGCGTTCTCTGCTGTCTTGGTGAGGTGTGTGGTGGCCAGGAGTACCTCATCAGTGCCGAGGCTGCATGCGCTTAGGGGCTTCCTTCCCTAAGCGTCCCTAAGTGCCCTTTGCGTACTGTCCGTGTGTGTCAGGGTTATCTTCCCTGGGGCGTTTGGAAACCGCTCCCGTAGGGGTTCTCTCTGCTCGGTATTTGCCTCGCCCTTGGGGCCAGTTGGGGCCCTTGTTTGGCCTTGGGTAGGGAGTACAGTAGTGTTGTGCTGGTTAGGGCATCAAGGAGTTGCGCATCCTGCCACCTAAGTGGTGACCAGTTCCTGTTGCCTCTGGAGACGGTTTACTTTTGCGGGGTTTTTCTTTTTTGTTTTGTTTTTGTTTGCCTGGTTGGGGTTCTGCCTAGTGGGACTATAGTTCTCCTGATACTGTTTTGGTGGCCCTCTGCTAGGCCTCCATTCTTGTATACATTACAGGGGTTTTAGTGTTATCATCTACCCCATGTTAGTTTTTTTTTTAACTGGTTAGCAACACCTTGCCCGGGCTTCCCGTAATTGTTACCCTACTGGCCCTGGAAACCCCTGTCGGGGCTCGGTGAACCCATGGATGTGTTTCCCGAGTTCCAGCCTGCCTTGTGTGGGTTTAAAGGTTGCAGTGTGCCCTTGTCTCAGGGTGACAGTCGCCGGTTTTGCCTCCGTCATGCTGCCTGTTGGGTCAACGACCCCTTTGACCCGGAGTCTTGTGAGTCGTGTTCTCTGCTTGTGCTCCAGTTTTATTCTGATGATGTTGCTGTTAGGGTACAGGCACCATCAGCGTTGCATGTTAGGTTTAGGTTACTGTAACGCGCTAGGTTGGTTTCCCAGCCGGATGCCCCACTTTGGTTTTAGGGAGTCGGACCTAGGGGCGTTAGTCGCTTTGACTTTGGCTCCTTCCGCACTCCCTGGTCCTTCCCCTGTGGCTCATCCTGCACCTATTCCCCGTTGTGTCCGGCTCCCAAATGTCTGAGGGTTTCAGATTTGGCACAGGGTTTAGTTGGTACTGAGGCTTGGGCGGCTTCGGGGCTGCCCCCATTCGGGTTGGAGACGGAGGCATTTGAGCCGGTTCCTCTTGCCGAGGCTTCTGGGTCCCACCAGCAGATCCCCTTCTTGTCTGCCTTTTCTTTAGGGGTAGAGGGTTTGGAGGACGGCTCTGCCCCGGGTAACGATGTGGGGGATCTTGGGGCTGGGGAGGAGTTGACTTGGGGGCCTTGGGCCCCCCTTTGACCCTGCTTGGGTGCTTGCCTTCCTCATGGGGCTTATTGTTGCAGGGGGGGGGGTTTCTTACCCCCCCTTCCCTGTAAGAGTAAGATTTGGGTTCGGTTCCGGGCTCCTTTGGGTACCTCGGCTCCATCATTCCAGAGGTTTTCTACTTCCCGTATCTCCACGAAGGAGGCTCGGGAGCCTCTTGTGAGACCCAGTTTATGCATCTGTGATGGATCCGTCCTCTTTTGAGTTCGGTTCTTCTTCCCGCTTTTGGGTGCATTTGGAGGTACCAGAGTCTTCCTGGCTGGCAGACTGCCCATTACTTTCGTTGGTGGCATGGCATGGGTTCTGTTGGACCTGCATGCTTGATTGGCATGAAACTTCTACAGTTCTGTAGGTTTACCTGAGGGGCGAGTTTGAGCACCTTAATGCGTGCTTGTTCGCCCCCATGTTTTCTCGGGATGTTGGCCTTTTTCAGCTTCACGTTCAGGTTCCTCTTCTTTCGGCATCATTGGTTGCGAAGGATTTGCACGCCCGTGGGCATTTGACTTCGGTCTTACGTTTCTCTTCCCTTCTCGAGGTGTCTTCTGCCTGGCTTGAGGAAGATGTGGAGGCGTTGAGTGAAGGCCCTTCGTCTGGGGCGCTGACTTCAGCAGCTAGGGCGTCGGCTGCACCGTTGAAGCTCTTTACGCCCATCCTGAAGGAGGCAGTGTCTCTGTTTTTTGTTTCTCGCCTCACGAGCCATCAGGCTGTGCTCGCCCTCTTTGGTATCCGCTTACGTCCCGGCTCTTAGGTTTTCGTCTCCGTTTTGTCAATTGCTGTTTGCAGAGGCTGCGGTCCCGCAGTTTCTGCAAGCGGCTTCGTCTATATGCAGGCGATGAGTCACAATAACGTGGCTGAAGTATGTTGACCAGACCGCACACTAGAAATTGAAGGGACGACGACGTTTCGGTCCGTCCTGGACCATTCTCAAGTCGATTGTGATGAGGACAGGTAGGGACAGGCATTAAATAGGCAAGAGAGAGCTGAAGAGGAAAGTCAGGTGTAGGGGATAGCAGTAATGAGAACTGCATGTCCGCTAGTCGAGGTGGGCCATTGGTGTGAGTTTCTGAGCCGAAGTTGCCTTTGGTGCCGGCGTCGTCTGGTTGGGGTGGTGATCGGCCTGTTCGACATTAGGTTTCTTGTAAGGGGGGGTCGGCCCTTTTGCGGTTCGCCCCGTTGATGGGGCGATGTGGGGGAGGCGTTCTTTATTTGCCCACGCTTGGTCCCACAATTTGTGGGCCTTTTCGGTTGTGTCATCCGGCCTGTGGTGTCGTTGGGTGGCTCGTTCTCCTTTCGGGGGTTCAAGGCTAACAGGGCAGGCTGTTTCTTCTGCACTTCATCAAGTGATCTTGGAGTGGGTGCGCTTGGGCTTGGTCGAAACGACCCCGTCCCTCAGGTGGGTTTCCTGCCTATTTTCAGTACCGAAACAGGACTGTGCGGATCTGAGGTTTATTCTGGACTTGTCCCGTCTGAACCCCTGGATTCCTTGTCCTTCCTTTCGGATGACTACTCTGTCTCAGGTTCGGCTTCTGTTGGAGCCAGGTGCCTGGATGGTGTCCCTGGACCTCAAGGACTCTTATTGGCACGATCTTATTCATCCGGGGTTCAGGGACTGGTTAGGTTTCGTTGTTAGGCCAACAGGCTTACCACTTTCGTTGCCTTCCTTTTGGCTTGAATCTGGCACCTCACATTTTCACGCATCTTACCCGGGTTGGGGTGACCCGGCTGCATCTACTAGGGATTCGGGTTTTGGTCTACCTCGACGACTGGCTGGTGTGGGCTCCAAGTCAGTCTGCTTGTCTGCTCATCAGGGATATGGTTCTTTCCCAGCTCGCCAGGTTCGAGTTCCTGGTGAACTGGAGGAGGTCCCATCTGGTTCTGTCCCAGGATCGGACCTGGCTGGGTCTTGTTTGGGATTCTCGGACCTCTTCCTTGTCTCTCCCTCCAAAGGCATTGCTGTGCCTGCAGTCCCGCCGTCGGCTGTTTCTGAGGAGGTCCCGGATCACTTGGATGTTGCTCGAGCAGTTGTGCAGGAGTCTGAACTTCGCTGTGTTGGTCTAACCGCCAAGTCAGGTTTGGCCTCAGCATCTGTTTTGGTTCCTTCGGGGATGCCCCTTCCACCTCACTCGCGATCATTAGGTTCGTCCTCCCGGGGCCTTGTGTCGGTTGCTGCGTCGCCATCTTCCTCTTAGGGTTTTTCGGGTTTAGGTGCCTTGGCCCCTTTCCGAGCCCTAGCTCGATGTGTTCACAGATGCGTCCTCTCTCAGCTGGGGCTTTGTGACCAGTGCTCGCCAGGCCGGCCAGGGATGATGGGGTCCGTCCTTCCGTTGGGCTCACAGCAATGTTCGCATTGCCGCTTTCAGTATTTGGCATATTTTCGTTATAAAAAGTCGTAATTTCAAACTGTAAATACGTGCAGAGAGCACAAATTTGGCCCCAAAATATAGCTCAGGCGGTCGAATTTGGGATGTTTAGGATATTTTGAAAACTGCATGGAGGTTTGGGGAAAATGGGACCCATCACCGCTCTCAGTAATTGGCATATTCTCGGTATAAAAAGTCTTAATTTCAAACTGAAAATACGTGCAGAGAGCAATAATTTGGCTTCAAAATATAGCTCAGGCGTCGAATTTCCGATGTTTGGGATATTTTGAAAACTGCAGGGAGGTTTGGGCAAAATGTGACCCATCGAAGATTTCAGTATTTGGCGTATTTTCGTTATAAAAAGTCGTAATTTCAAACTGTAAATACGTGCAGAGAGCAATAATTTGGCATCAAAGAATGGCTCAGGGGTTTCGGTATAAAAGTCGTAATTTTAAACTGAAAATAACTGCAGAGAGCCAGTTATTGTTAATTAATTATATTAACTAATTATTAGTTAATTTGGAGCCAAAATATAACTCAGGCGTCGAATTTGGTACGTTTGGGATATTTTGAAAACTGCAGAGGGTTTTGGGCAAAACGTGACCCACCGCAGATTATAGTAATTGGCGTATTTTCCGTATAAAAAGTCGTAATTTCCAACTGAAAATACGTGCTGAATGCCAGAATTTGACTCCAAAATATGGGTCAGGAGATGTATTTGCGATGTTTTGGAAATTTTGAAAACTGGAGCGGGGTTTGGGCAAAATGTGACCCATCGCCGCTTTCAGTATTAGGCATATTTTCGGTATAAAATTCGAAATTTCAAACTGAAAATACGCGCAGAGAACCATAATTTGACTCCAAAGTATGGCTAAGGCGTCGAATTTGAGATGTTTTGGATATTTTGAAAACTGCACGGGGGTTTGGGTAAAATGTGATTAATCGCCGATTTCAGTATTAGGCATATTTTCGGTATAAAAAGTCGAAATTTCAAACTGTAAATACGTGCAGAGAGCAAGAATTTGGCTCCAAAATATGATTCAAGCGTCGAATTTGCGATGTTTAGGATATTTTGAAAACTGCAGAGGGGTATGGGCAAAATGTGACCCAATCGCCGCTTCCAGTAATTGGAATATTTTCGGTATAAAAGTCTTATTTTTAAACTGAAAATACGTTCAGAGAGCCAGAATTTGGCTCCAAAATATTTCTCAGGCGTCGAATTTGGTGTGTTTGGGATATTTTGAAAATTGCAGAGAGGTTTGGGCAAAATGAGACCCACTGCAGATTTCAGTAATTGGGGTATTTTTGGTATAAAAAGTCGTAATTTCAAACTCAAAATACGTGTAGAAAGCTAGAATATGGATTCAAAATATGACTCAGGTGTCGAATTTGGGATGTTTAGGATATTTTGAAAATTGCACGGGGGTTTAGTCAAAATGTGACCCACCGATGATTTCAGTATTTGGCATATTTTCGGTATAAAAATTCGTAATTTCAAACTGAAAATACGTGCTGAGAGCAAGAATTTGGCTCCAAAATATGGCTCAGGCGTCGAATTTGGGATGTTTCGGATATTTTGAAAACTGCAGAGGGGTTTGGGCAAAATGTGACCCATCGCCTCATTCAGTAATTGGCATATTTTCGGTATAAAAAGTTGTAATTTCAAACTCAAAATACGTGCTGAATGCCAGAATTTGACTCCAAAATATGGGTCAGGCGTCGAATTTGCGATAATTTGGATATTTTGGAAACTGCATGGTAGTTTGGGCAAAATTGGACTCATCCCTGCTATCAGTAATTGGCATATTTTCGGTATAAAAAGTTGAAATTTGAAACTGAAAATACACCCAGAAAACCATAATTTGGCTCCAAAATATGGCTCATGCGTCGAATTTTGGATGTTTAGGATATTTTAAAAACTGCAGAGGGGTTTGGGCAAAATGGGACCCATCGCCGCTTTCAGTATATTTTTGGTATAAAAACTCGTAATTTCCTACTGAAAATATGTGCAGAGAGCCAGAATTTGGCTCCAAAATATAACTCAGGCGTTGAATTTGGGATGCTTGGGATATTTTGAAAACTGCACGGGGGTTTGGGCAAAATGTGACTCATCGCCGCTTTCAGTAATTGGCATATTTTCGGTAAAAAAAAGTCGTTATTTTAAATTGAAAATCCGCGCAGAGAGCCAGAATTTGTCTCCAAAATATGCCTTAAGGGGTCGAATTTGGGATGTTTGGAATATTTTGAAAACTGCAGGGGGGTTTGGGCAAAATGGGACCCATCGCCGCTTTCAGTAATTGGCATATTTTCGGTATAAAAAGTCGTAATATCAAACTGAAAATATGTGCAGAGAAGCTAATATATGGCTCAGGTGTCGAATTTGCGATGTTTGTGATATTTTGAAAACTGCAGGGGGGTTTGGGCAAAATGGGACCCATCGCTGCTTTCAGTAATTGGCATATTTTCGGTATAAAAAGTCGTAATTTCAAACTGAAAATACAGGCAGAGAGCCAGAATTTGGCTCCAGAAAATAGCTCAGGCGACGAATTTGGGATGTTTGGGATATTTTGAAAACTGCAGGGGGGGTTTGGGCAAAATGGGACCCATCGCCGCTTTCAGTAATTGGCATATTTTCGGTATAAAAAGTCGTAATATCAAACTGAAAATATGTGCAGAGAAGCCAATATATGGCTCAGGTGTCGAATTTGCGATGTTTGTGATATTTTGAAAACTGCAGGGGGGTTTGGGCAAAATGGGACCCATCGCCGCTCTCAGTAATTGGCATATTTTCGGTATAAAAGTCCTAATTTCAAACTGAAAATACGTGCAGAAAGCTAGAATTTGGCTCCAAAATATGGCTCAGGCTGCGAGTTTGCGATGTTTGGGATATTTTGAAAACTGCAGGAGGCGGTTTGGGCAAAATGTGACCCATCGCTGCTTTCAGTATTTGGCACATTTTCGGTATAAAAAATTCGTAATTTCAAACTCAAAATACGTGCAGAGAGCAGGAACTTGGCTCCAAAATATGGCTCAGGCGTCGAATTTGGGATGTATAGGATATTTTAAATCTGAAGGGAGGTTTGGGGAAAATAGGACCCATCGCTGCTTTCAGTAATTGGCATTTTTTCGGTACAAAAAGTCGTAATTTCAAACTCAAAATACGTGTAGAAAGCTAGAATTTGGCTGCAAAATATGGCCGATGCTTCGAATTTGCGATATTTGGGAAATATTGAATAGTGCAGGGGAGTTTGGGTAAAATGAGACCCATCGCCTCTTTCAGTATTTGGCATATTTTCGGTATAAAAATTCGAAATTTCAAACTGAAAATACGTGCTGAATGCCAGGATTTGGCTCCAAAATATAGCTCAGGCGTTGAATTTGAGATTTTTGGGATATTTTGAAAACTGCTCGGGGGTTTGGGCCAAATGTGAGCCATCGCTGCGTTCAGTATTTGGCATATTTTCGGTATAAAAATTTGTAATTTCAAACTGAAAATACGTGCAGAGAACCAGAATTTGGCTCCAAAATATGACTCACGCGTCGAATTTGGGAGGTTTGGGATATTTTGAAAACGGCAGGGGGGGGGTTTCTGCAAAATGTGACCCATCGTCGTTTTCAGTAATTGGCATACTTTCGGTATAAAAAGTAGTAATTTCAAACTGGAAATGCGTGCAGGGAACCAGAATTTGGCTCCAAAATATGGCTCAGACGTCGAATTTGCGATGTTTTTGATATTTTTAAAACGGCTGGGGGGTTTGGGCAAAATGTGTCCCATCGCCGCTCTCAGTAATTTTCATATTTTCGGTATAAAAAGACGTAATTTCATACTCAAAATACATGCATAGAGCTAGGATTTGGTTTCAAAATATGGCTCAGGCGTCGAATTTTGGATGTTTGGGATATTTTGAAAACAGCAGGGGGGTTTGAGAAAAAATGTGATTCATCGCCGCTTTCAGTAATTGGCATATTTTTGGTACAAAAAGTCATAATTACAAACTGAAAACATGTGCAAAGAGCCAGAATTTGGCTCCAAATTATGGATCAGGCGTTGTATTTGGGATGTTTGGGATATTTTGTAAACTGCAGGGGGGGTTTGAGCAAAATCTGACAAATCGCCGCTTTCAGTAATTGGCATATTTTCGGTATAAAAAGTCATAATTTCGAACTGAAAATAAGAGCAGAGAGAGTCAGAATTTGGCTCCAAAATATGGCTCAGGCGTCGAATTTGAGATGTTTGGGATATTTTGAAAACTGCAGAGGGGTTTGAGCGAAATGTGACCCACCGCAGATATCAGTAATTGGCGTATTTTCGGTATAAAAAGTCGTAACTTCAAATTGAAAATACGCGCAGAGAGCCAGAATTTGTCTCCAAAATATGACTCACGCGTCGAATTTGGGAGGTTTGTGATATTTTGAAAACTGCAGGGGGGTTTGGGCAAAATGGGACCCATCGGCGCTTTTAGTAATTGGCATATTTTCGGTATAAAAATTCGTAATTTCAAACTGAAAATTCGTGCAGAGAGCCAAACTTTGGCTCCAAAATATGCTCAAGCGTCGAATTTTCGATGTTTCAGATATTTTGAAAATAGCAGGGGGGTTTGGGCAAAATGTGACCCATCGCCGCTCTCAGCAATTGGCATATTTTCGGTATAAAAATTCGTAATTTCAAACTGAAAATACTTGCAGACAGCTAGAATTTGGCTCCAAAATATAGCTCAGGCGTTGAATTTGGGATGTTTGAGGATATTTTGAAAACTGCTGATGGGTTTGGGCATAATGTTACCAATCGCCGCTTTCAGTAATTGACATGCTTTCGGTATAAAAATTCGTAATTTCAAACTCTAAATACTTGTGGAGAGCTAGAATTTGGCTCCAAAATATGGCTCAGGCGTCGAATTTGGGATGTTTGGGATATTTTGAAAACTGCGCGGGGGTTTGGTCAAAATGTGACCCATCGCCGATTTCAGTATTTGGCAAATTTTCGGTGTAAAAAGTCGTAATTTCAAACTGAAAATACGTGCAAAGAGCAGAATTTTGGCTAAAAATATGGCTCAGACGTCGAATTTTGGATGTTTGGGATATTTTGAAAACTGCAGGGGGGGGGGGGGGAAGGCAAGTGTGACCCAATCGACGCTTTCAGTAATTGGCATATTTTCGGTATAAAAGTCGTAATTTCAAACTGGAATGACGTGCAGAGAGCTAAAAGTTGGCTCCAAAATATGGCTCAGGCGTCGAATTTGCGATTTTTGGATATACTGAAACCTGCAGGAGGTGGGGGGGGGGGCAAAATGTGACCCATCGCCGCTTTCAGTAATTGGCATACTTTCGGTATAAAAAGTCATAATTTCAAACTGAAAAAACGTGCAGATAGCCTGAATTTGGCTCCAAAATATAGCTCAGGCGTCGAATTTGCAATGTTTGGGATATTTTCAAAACTGCAGGGAACGGGGGGGGGGGGCTAAGTGTGATCAATCACCACTTTCATTAATTGGCATATTTTCAGTAAAAAAAAGTCGTAATTTCAAACTCAAAATACGTGCAGAGAGCTAGAATTTGGCTCCAAAATATGTCGCAGGCGTCGAATGTGGGATGTTAGGGATATTTTGAAAACTGCACGGGGATTTGAGCAAAATGTGACCCCCCGCTGCTTTCAGTAATTGCCATATTTTCGGTATAAAAATTCGTAATTTAAAAGTGAAAACTCGTGCAGAGACCCAGAATTTGGCTAAAAATTATGGATCATGTGTCGTATTTGGGATGTTTGGGATATTTTGAAAACTGCAGGGAGGGGGGGGGGGGTTGAGCAAATTGTGACCCATCTCCGCTTTCAGTAATTGGCATATTTTCGGTATAAAAAGTCATAATTTCAAACTGAAAAAACGTGTAGATAGCTAGAATTTGGCTAAAACATATAGTTCAAGCTTTGAATTTGGGATGTTTTTTATATTTTGAAAACTGCAGCGGGGTTTGGCCAAAATGTGACCCATCGCTGCTTTCAGTAATTGGCATATTTTCGGTATAAAATTCGAAATTTCAAACTTAAAATACGTGCAGAGAACCAGAATTTGGCTCCAAAATATGACTCACGCGTCGAATTTGGGAGGTTTGGGATATTTTGAAAACGGCAGGGGGGGGTTTCTGCAAAATGTGACCCATCGTCGTTTTCAGTAATTGGCATACTTTCGGTATAAAAAGTAGTAATTTCAAACTGGAAATGCGTGCAGGGGAACCAGAATTTGGCTCCAAAATATGGCTCGGACGTCGAATTTGCGATGTTTTTGATATTTTTAAAACGGCTGGGGGGTTTGGGCAAAATGTGTCCCATCGCCGCTCTCAGTAATTTTCATATTTTCGGTATAAAAGACGTAATTTCAAACTCAAAATACATGCATAGAGCTAGGATTTGGTTTCAAAATATGGCTCAGGCGTCGAATTTTGGATGTTTGGGATATTTTGAAAACAGCAGGGGGGTTTGAGAAAAAATGTGATTCATCGCCGCTTTCAGTAATTGGCATATTTTTGGTACAAAAAGTCATAATTTCAAACTGAAAACATGTGCAAAGAGCCAGAATTTGGCTCCAAATTATGGATCAGGCGTTGTATTTGGGATGTTTGGGATATTTTGTAAACTGCAGGGGGGGTTTGAGCAAAATCTGACAAATCGCCGCTTTCAGTAATTGGCATATTTTCGGTATAAAAAGTCATAATTTCGACCTGAAAATAAGAGCAGAGAGAGTCAGAATTTGGCTCCAAAATATGGCTCAGGCGTCGAATTTGAGATGTTTGGGATATTTTGAAAACTGCAGAGGGGTTTGAGCGAAATGTGACCCACCGCAGATATCAGTAATTGGCGTATTTTCGGTATAAAAAGTCGTAACTTCAAATTGAAAATACGCGCAGAGAGCCAGAATTTGTCTCCAAAATATGACTCACGCGTCGAATTTGGGAGGTTTGTGATATTTTGAAAACTGCAGGGGGGTTTGGGCAAAATGGGACCCATCGGCGCTTTTAGTAATTGGCATATTTTCGGTATAAAAATTCGTAATTTCAAACTGAAAATTCGTGCAGAGAGCCAAACTTTGGCTCCAAAATATGCTCAAGCGTCGAATTTTCGATGTTTCAGATATTTTGAAAATAGCAGGGGGGTTTGGGCAAAATGTGACCCATCGCCGCTCTCAGCAATTGGCATATTTTCGGTATAAAAATTCGTAATTTCAAACTGAAAATACTTGCAGACAGCTAGAATTTGGCTCCAAAATATAGCTCAGGCGTTGAATTTGGGATGTTTGAGGATATTTTGAAAACTGCTGATGGGTTTGGGCATAATGTTACCAATCGCCGCTTTCAGTAATTGACATGCTTTCGGTATAAAAATTCGTAATTTCAAACTCTAAATACTTGTGGAGAGCTAGAATTTGGCTCCAAAATATGGCTCAGGCGTCGAATTTGGGATGTTTGGGATATTTTGAAAACTGCGCGGGGGTTTGGTCAAAATGTGACCCATCGCCGATTTCAGTATTTGGCAAATTTTCGGTGTAAAAAGTCGTAATTTCAAACTGAAAATACGTGCAAAGAGCAGAATTTTGGCTAAAAATATGGCTCAGACGTCGAATTTTGGATGTTTGGGATATTTTGAAAACTGCAGGGGGGGGGGGGGGGGAAGGCAAGTGTGACCCAATCGACGCTTTCAGTAATTGGCATATTTTCGGTATAAAAGTCGTAATTTCAAACTGGAATGACGTGCAGAGAGCTAAAATTTGGCTCCAAAATATGGCTCAGGCGTCGAATTTGCGATTTTTGGATATACTGAAACCTGCAGGAGGTGGGGGGGGGGGCAAAATGTGACCCATCGCCGCTTTCAGTAATTGGCATACTTTCGGTATAAAAAGTCATAATTTCAAACTGAAAAAACGTGCAGATAGCCTGAATTTGGCTCCAAAATATAGCTCAGGCGTCGAATTTGCGATGTTTGGGATATTTTCAAAACTGCAGGGAACGGGGGGGGGGGGCTAAGTGTGATCAATCACCACTTTCATTAATTGGCATATTTTCAGTAAAAAAAAGTCGTAATTTCAAACTCAAAATACGTGCAGAGAGCTAGAATTTGGCTCCAAAATATATCTCAGGCGTCGAATGTGGGATGTTAGGGATATTTTGAAAACTGCACGGGGATTTGAGCAAAATGTGACCCCCCGCTGCTTTCAGTAATTGCCATATTTTCGGTATAAAAATTCGTAATTTAAAAGTGAAAACTCGTGCAGAGACCCAGAATTTGGCTAAAAATTATGGATCATGTGTCGTATTTGGGATGTTTGGGATATTTTGAAAACTGCAGGGAGGGGGGGGGGGGTGAGCAAATTGTGACCCATCTCCGCTTTCAGTAATTGGCATATTTTCGGTATAAAAAGTCATAATTTCAAACTGAAAAAACGTGTAGATAGCTAGAATTTGGCTAAAACATATAGCTCAAGCTTTGAATTTGGGATGTTTTTTATATTTTGAAAACTGCAGCGGGGTTTGGCCAAAATGTGACCCATCGCTGCTTTCAGTAATTGGCATATTTTCTGTATAAAATTCGAAATTTCAAACTGAAAATACGCGCAGAGAACCATAATTTGGCTCCAAAATATGGCTCAGGCGTCGAATTTGGAATGTTTGGGATATTTTCAAAACTGCAGGGGGGGTTTGGGCGAAATGGGACCCATAGCAGCTTTCAGTAATTGGCATATATTCGGTATAAAAAGTCGTAATTTCAAACTGAAAATACGTTAAGATAGCCAGAATTTGGCTCCAAAATATAGCCCTGGCGTCGAGTTTGGGATGTTTTGGATATTGTGAAAACTGCAGGGGGTTTGGGCAAAATGAGACCCATCGCCTCTCTCAGTAATTGGCATATATTCGGTATAAAAATTCATAATTTCAACCTGAAAATGCGGGCAGAGAGTCAGAATTTCGCTCCAAAATATAGATCAGGCGTCGAATTTGCGATGTTTGGGATATTTTCAAAACTGCAGGGAACGGGGGGGGGGGGGGGGGGCAAAGTGTGACCAATCACCGCTTTCAGTAATTGGCATATTTTCGGTAAAAGAAGTCGTAATTTCAAACTCAAAATACGTGCAGAGAGCTAGAATTTGGCTCCAAAATATGTCTCAAGTGTCGAATACGGGATGTTTAGGATATTTTGAAAACTGCACGGGGGTTTAGTCAAAATGTGACCCACCGCCGATTTCAGTATTTGGCATATTTTCGGTATAAAAAGTCGTAATTTCAAACTGAAAATACGTGCAGAGAGACAGAATTTGGCTCCAAAATAAGGCTCAGGCTTCGAGTTTGCGATGTTTGGGATATTTTGAAAACTGCAGGAGGGGGTGTGGGCAAAATGTGACCTAATCGCCGCTCTCAGTAATTGGCATATTTTCGGTATAAAAGTCGTAATTTCAAACTGAAAATACGTGAAGAGAGCCAGAATTTGACTCCAAAATATGGGTCAGGCGTAGAATTTGTGATAATTTCGATATTTTGGAAACTGCAGAGGGGTTTGGGCAAAATTTGACCCATCGCTGCTATCAGTAATTGGCATATTTTCGGTATAAAAAGTCGTAATTTCAAACTGAAAATACGTGCAGATAACTAGAATATGGCTCCAAAATATAGCTCAGGCTTTGAATTTGGGATGTTTTGGATATTTTGAAAACTGCAGCGGGGTTTGGACAAAATGTGACCCATTGCTTCTTTCAGTAATTGGCATATTTTCGGTATAAAATTCGAAATTTCTAACTGAAAATACGCGCAGAGAACCATAATTTGGCTCCAAAATATGGCTCAGGCGTCAAATTTGGAATGTTTCGGATATTTTGAAAACTGCAGGGGAGGTTTGGGCAAATTGTGACCCATCAATGCTTTCAGTAATTGGCATATTTTTGGTATAAAAAGACGTAATTTCAAACTCAAAATACGTGCAGAGAGCTAGGATTTGACTCCAAAATATGACTCAGGCGTCGAATGTGGGATGTTGGAGATATTTTGAAAACTGCACGGGGGTTTGAGCAAAATGTGACCCCCCGCTGCTTTTAGTAATTGGCATATTTTCGGTATAAAAATTCGTAATTTAAAACTGAAAACACGTGCAGAGAGCCAGAATTTGGCTCCAAATTATGGATCATGTGTCGTATTTGGGATGTTTGGGATATTTTGAAAACTGCAGGGAAGGGGTGGGGGGGGGGGGGTTGAGAAAATGTGACCCAACCCTCGGGGCCTCGTAGCCTGGTGGATAGCGCGCAGGACTCGTAATTCGGTGGCGCGGGTTCGATTCCCGCACGAGGCAGAAACAAATGGGCAAAGTTTCTTTCACCCTGAATGCCCCTGTTACCTAGCAGTAAATAGGTACCTGGGAGTTAGTCAGCTGTCACGGGCGGCTTCCTGGGGGTGGAGGCCTGGTCGAGGACCGGGCCGCGGGGACACTAAAAAAAAAAAGCCCCGAAATCATCTCAAGATAACCTCAAGATAACCCTGCTGTCAGTAATTGGCATACTTTCTATATAAAATTGGAAATTTCAAACTGAAAATGCGCGCAGAGAACCATAATTTGGCTCAAAAAAATGGCTCAGGCGTCGAATTTGGAATGTTTGGGATATTTTGAAAACTGCAGGAGTTGTGGGCAAAATGTGACCCATCGCCGCTCTCAGTAATTGGCATATTTTCGGTACAAAAAGTCGTAATTTCAAACTGAAAACACGTGCAAAGAGCCAAAATTTTGCTCCAAAATATGGATCAGGCGTTGTATTTGGGATGTTTGGGATATTTTCAAAACTGCAGGGAACGGGAGGGGGGGGGGGGAGTCAAAGTGTGACCAAGCACCGCTTTCAGTAATTGGCATATTTTCGGTAAAAAAAGTCGTAATTTCAAACTCAAAATACGTCCAGAGAGCTAGAATTTGGCTCCAAAATATGTCTCAAGTGTCGAATTTGGGATGTTTAGGATATTTGGAAAACAGCACGGGGGTTTAGTCATAATGTGACCCACCGTCGAATTCAGTATTTGGCATATTTTCGGTATAAAAAGTCGTAATTTCAAACTGAAAATACGTGCAGAGAGCAAGAATTTGTCTCCAAAATATGGCTCAGGCTTCGAATTTGCGATGTTTGGGATATTTTGAAAACTGCAGGAGGGGGTTTGGGCAAAATGTGACCTAATCGCCGCACTCAGTAATTGGTATATTTTCGGTATAAAAGTCGTAATTTCAAACTGAAAATACGTGCAGCGAGACAGAATTTGGCTCCAACATATGGCTCAGGCTTCGAGTTTGCGATGTTTGGGATATTTTTAAAACTGCATGAGGGGGTTTGGGCAAAATGTGACCTAATCGCCGCTCTCAGTAATTGGCATATTTTTGGTATAGAAGTCGTAATTTCAAACTGAAAATACGTGAAGAGAGCCAGAATTCGACTCCAAAATATGGGTCAGGCGTAGAATTTGTGATAATTTGGATATTTTGGAAACTGCAGAGGGGTTTGGGCAAAATTTGACCCATCGCTGCTATCAGTAATTGGCATATTTTCGGTATAAAAAGTCTTAATTTCAAACTGAAAATACGAGGAGAGAGTCAGAATTTGGCTCCAAAATATAGCTCAGGCGTCGAATTTGCGATGTTTGGGATATTTTCAAAACTGCAGGGAACGGGGGGGGGGGGTCAAAGTGTGACCAATCACCGCTTTCAGTAATTGGCAAATTTTCAGTAAAAAAAAGTCGTAATTTCAAACTCAAAATACGTGCAGAGAGCTAGAATTTGGCTCCAAAATATGTCTCAAGTGTCGAATTTGGGATGTTTAGGATATTTTGAAAACTGCACGATGGTTTGGTCAAAATGTGACCCACCGCCGATTTCAGTATTTGGCATATTTTCGGTATAAAAGTCGTAATTTCAAGCTGAAAATATGTGAAGAGAGCCAGAATTTGATTCCAAATATGGGTCAGGCGTCGAATTTGCGATAATTTGGATATTTTGGAAACTGCAGAGGGGTTAGGGCAAAATTTGACCCATCGCAGCTATCAGTAATTGGCATATTTTCGGTATAAAAAGACGTAATTTCAAACTCAAAATACGTGCAGAGAGCTAGGATTTGACTGGAAAATATGACCCAGGCATCGAATATGGGATGTTTGGGATATTTTGAAAACTGCACGGGGGTTTGAGCAAAATGTGACCCCCCGCTGCTTTCAGTAATTGGCATATTTTCGGTATAAAAATTCGTAATTTCAAACTGAAAACACGTGCAGAGAGCCAGAATTTGGCTCCAAATTATGGATCATGTGTCGTGTTTGGGATGTTCGGGATATTTAAAAACTGCAGGGGGAAGGGGGGGAGGCGTTGAGCAAAATATGACACATCGCCGCTTTCAGTAATTGGCATATTTTCGGTATAAAAGGTCATAATTTCAAACTGAAAAAACGTGCAGATAGCTTGAATTTTACTCCAAAATATAGCTCAGGCTTTGAATTTGGGATGTTTTGGATATTTTGAAAAGTGCAGCGGGGTTTGGGCAAAATTTGACCCATCGCTACTTTCAGTAATTGGCATATTTTCTGTATAAAATTCGAAGTTTCAAACAGAAAATACGCGCAGAGAACCATAATTTGGCTCCAAAATATGGCTCAGGCGTCGAATTTCGAATGTTTGGGATATTTTGAAAACTGTAGGGGGGTTTGGGCAAAATGGGACCCATAGCAGCTTTCAGTAATTGGCATATTTTCGGTATAAAAAGTCATAATTTCAACCTGAAAATACGAGCAGAGAGGCAGAATTTGGCTCCAAAATATAGCACAGGCGTCGAATTTGCGATGTTTGGGATATTTTCAAAACTGCAGGGAACGGGGGTGGGGGGGGGGGGGGGACAAAGTGTGACCAATCACCGCTTTCAGTAATTGGCATATTTTCGGTATAAAAAGTCGTAATTTCAAACTGAAAATACGTGCAGAGAGCAAGAATTTGGCTCCAAAATATGGCTCAGGCTTCGAATTTGCGATGTTTGGGATATTTTGAAAACTGCAGGAGGGGGTTTGGCCAAAATGTGACCCAATCGCCGCTTTCAGTAATTGGCATATTTTCGGTATAAAAGTCGTAATTTCAAACTGAAAAAACGTGCAGAGCCAGAATTTGGCTCCAAAATATGTCTCAAGTGTCGAATTTGGGATGTTTAGGATATTTTGAAAACTGCACGGGGGTTTGGTCAAAATGTGACCCACCGACGATTTCAGTTATTGGCATATTTTCGGTATAAAAAGTCGTAATTTCAAACTCAAATACGTGCAGAGAGTTAGAAATTGGATACAAAATATGGCTCAGGCGTCGAATTTTGTATGTTTGGTATATTTTGAAAACTACAGAGGGGTTTGAGCTAAATGTGACCCACCGCTAATAACAGTAATTGGCGTATTTTCGGTATAAAAAGTCGTAACTTCAAATTGAAAATACGCGCAGAGAGCCAGAATTTGGCTAAAAAATATAGCTCAGGCTTTGAATTTGGGATGTTTTTTATATTTTGAAAACTGCAGCGGGGTTTGGGCAAAATGTGACCAATCGCTGCTTTCAGTAATTGGCATATTTTCTATATAAAATTGGAAATTTCAAACCGAAAATACGCGCAGAGAACCATAATTTGGCTCCAAAATATGGCTCAGGCGTCGAATTTGGAATGTTTTGGATATTTTGAAAACTGCAGGGGGTTTTGGCAAAATGTGACCCATCGCCGATCTCAGTAATTGGCATATTTTCGGTATAAAAAGTCATAATTTCAACCTGAAAATACGAGCAGAGAGTCAGAATTTGGCTCCAAAATATAGCTCAGGCGTCGAATTTGGGATGTTTGGGATATTTTCATAACTGCAGGGAACGGGGGGGGGGGGGTATTGGGCAAAATGTGACCAATCACCGCTTTCAGTAATTAGCATATATTCAGTAAAAAAACGTCGTAATTTCAAACTTAAAATGCGTACGGAGAGCTAGAATTTGGCTCCAAAATATGTCTCAAGTGTCGAATTTGCGATGTTTAGGATATTTTGAAAACTGCACGGGGGTGTAGTCAAAATGTGACCCACTGCCGATTTCAGTATTTGGCATATTTTCGGTATAAAAAGTCGTAATTTCAAACTGAAAGTACGTGCAGATAGCTAGAATATGGCTCCAAAATATAGCTCAGGCTTTGAATTTGGGATGTTTTGGATATTTTGAAAACTGCAGCGGGGTTTGGGCAAAATGTGACCCATCGCTGCTTTCAGTAATTGGCATATTTTCTATATAAAATTGGAAATTTCAAACTGAAAATACGCGCAGAGAACCATAATTTGGCTCCAAAATATGGCTCAGGCGTCGAATTTGGAATGTTTGGGATATTTTGAAAACTGCAGGGGGGTTTGGGCAAAATGTGACCTATAGCAGCTTTCAGTAATTGCCATATTTTAGGTATAAAAAGTCGTAATTTCAAACTGAAAACACGTGCAAAGAGCCAAAATTTTGCTCTAAAATATGGATCAGTCGTTGTATTTGGGATGTTTGGGATATTTTGAAAACTGCAGGGGGGGGAGGGATTCATCAAAATTTGACCCCTCTCCGTTTTCAGTAATTGGTAGATTTTCGGTATAAAAGTCGTAATGTCAAACTGAAAATACGTGCAGAGAGCCAGAATTTGGCTCCAAAATATGGCTCAGGCGTCGATTTTGGGGTGTTTGGGATATTTTGAAAACTGCAGGGGGAGGGGGGGTTTAGCAAAATCTGACCCCTCTCCGTTTTCAGTAATTGGTAGATTTTCGGTATAAAAAGTCGTAATTTCAAACTCAAATACGTGAAAAGAGTTAGAAATTGGATTCAAAATATGGCTCAGGCGTCGAATTTGAGATGTTTGGGATATTTTGAAAACTGCAGAGGGGTTTGAGCAAAATGTGACCTACCGCAGATAACAGTAATTGGCGTATTTTCGGTATAAAAAGTCGTAACTTCAAATTGAAAATCCGCGCAGAGAGCCAGAATTTGGCTCGAAAATATGGCTCACGCGTCGAATTTGGGAGGTTTGGGATATTTTGAAAACTGCAGGGGGGTTTGGGCAAAAAGAGATCCATCGGCGCTTTCAGTAATTGGCATATTTTTGGTATAAAAATTCGTAATTTCAAACTGAAAATTCGTGCAGAGAGTCGGACTTTGGCTCTAAAATATGCTCAAGCGTCGAATTTTCGATGTTTGGGATATTTTCAAAACTGCAGGGAACGGGGGGGGGGGGGGAGGGCTAAGTGTGATCAATCACCGCTTTCAGTAATTGGCGTATTTTCAGTAAAAAAAAGTCGTAATTTCAAACTCAAAATACATGCAGAGAGCTGGAATTTGGCTGCAAAATAAGTCTCAAGTGTCGAATTTGGAATGTTAAGGGTATTATGAAAACTGCACGGGGGTTTAGTCAAAATGTGACCCACCGCCGATTTCAGTATTTGGCATATTTTCGGTATAAATAGTCGTAATTTCAAACTGAAAGTACGTGCAGAGAATTTGGCTCCAAAATATGGCTCAGGCTTCGAATTTGGGATGTTTCGGATATTTTGAAAACTGCAGCGGGGTTTGGACAAAATGTGACCCATCGGTGCTTTCAGTAATTGGCATATTTTCGGTATAAAATTCGAAATTTCAAACTTAAAATACGCACAGAGAACCATAATTTGGCTCCAAAATATGGCTCGGACGTCAAATTTGGAATGTTTGGGATATTTTGAAAACTGCAGGGGAGGTTTGGGCAAAATGTGACCCATCGATGCTTTCAGTAATTGGCATATTTTTGGTATAAAAAAACGTAATTTCAATCTCAAAATATGTGCAGAGAGCTAGGATTTGACTCCAAAATATGACTCAGGCGTCGAATGTGGGATGTTAGGGATATTTTGAAAACTGCACGGGGGTTTGAGCAAAATTTGACCCCCCGCTGCTTTCAATAATTGGCATATTTTCGGTATAAAAATTCGTAATTTAAAACTGAAAACACGTGCAGAGAGCCAGAATTTCGCTCCAAATTATGGATCATGTGTCGTATTTGAGATGTTTGGGATATTTTGAAAACTGCAGGGAAGGGGGGGGGGAGGTTGAGCAAAATGTGACCCATCGCTGCTTTCAGTAATTGGCATATTTTCGGTATAAAATGTCATAATTTCAACCTGAAAATACTAGCAGAGAGTCAGAATTTGGCTACAAAATATAGCTCAGGCATCGAATTTGCGATGTTTGGGATATTTTCAAAACTGCAGGGAACGGGGGGGGGGGGGGAATGGGCAAAGTGTGACCAATCACCGCTTTCAGTAATTGGCATATTTTCAGTAAAAAAAAGTCGTAATTTCAAACTCAAAATACGTGCAGGGAGCTAGAATTTGGCTCCAAAATATGTCTCAAGTGTCGAATTTGGGATGTTTAGGATATTTTGAAAACTGCACGGGGGTGTAGTCAAAATGTGACCCACTGCCGATTTCAGTATTTGGCATATTTTCGGTATAAAAAGTCGTAATTTCAAACTGAAAATACGTGCAGAGAGGAAGAATTTGGCTACAAAATATGGCTCATGCTTCGAATTTGCGATGTTTGGGATATTTTGAAAATTGCAGGAGGGGGTTTGGGCAAAATGTGACCCAATCGCCGCTCTCAGTAATTGGCATATTTTCGGTATAAAAGTCGTAATTTCAAACTGAAAATACGTGAAGAGAGCCAGAATTAGACTCCAAAATATGGGTCAGGAGTCGAATTTGTGATTATTTGGATAATTTGGAAACTGCAGAGGGGTTTGGGCAAAATTTGACCCATCGCTGCTTTTAGTAATTGGCATATTTTCGGTATAAAAAGTCGTAATTTCAAACTGAAAATACGTGCAGATAACTAGAATATGGCTCCAAAATATAGCTCAGGCTTTGAATTTGGGATGCTTTGGATATTTTGAAAACTGCAGCGGGGTTTGGGCAAGATGTGACCCATCGCTGCTTTCAGTAATTGGCATATTTTCTATATAAAATTGGAAATTTCAAACTAAAAATACGCGCAGAGAACCATAATTTGGCTCCAAAATATGGCTCAGGTGTCGAATTTGGAATGTTTGGGATATTTTGAAAACTGCAGGGGGTGTGGGCAAAATGTGACTTATCGCCGCTCTCAGTAATTGGCATATTTTCGGTACAAAAAGTCGTAATTTCAAACTGAAAACACGTGTAAAGAGCCAGAATTTGGCTCCAAAATATTGATCAGGCGTTGTATTTGGGATGTTTGGGATATATTGAAAACTGCAGGGGGATGTTTGAGCAAAATCTGACCCATCTCCGTTTTCAGTAATTGGTAGATTTTCGGTATAAAAAGTCATAATTTCAACCTGAAAATACTAGCAGAGAGTCAGAATTTGGCTCCAAAATATAGCTCAGGCGTCGAATTTGCGATGTTTGGGATATTTTCAAAACTGCAGGGAACGAGGGGGGGGGGGGTGCAAAGTGTGACCAATCACCGCTTTCAGTAATTGGCATATTTTCGGTAAAAAGAGTAGTAATTTCAAACTCAAAATACGTGCAGAGAGCTAGAATTTGGCTCCAAAATATAGCTCAGGCTTTGAATTTGGGATGTTTTGGATATTTTGAAAACTGCAGTGGGGTTTGGGCAAAATGTGACCCATCGCTGCTTTCAGTAATTGGCATATTTTCTATACAAAATTGGAAATTTCAAACTGAAAATACGCCCAGAGAACCATAATTTGGCTCCAAAATATAGCTCAGGGGTCGAATTTGGGTAGTTTGGGATATTTTTAAAACTGCAGGGGATGTGGGCAAAATGTGACCCATCGCCGCTCTCAGTAATTGGCATATTTTCGGTATAAAAAGTCGTAATTTCAAACTGAAAATACGTGCAGAGAGCAAGAATTTGGCTCCAAAATATGGCTCAGGCTTCGAGTTTGCGATGTTTGGGATGTTTTGAAACCTGCAGGAGGGGGTTTGGGCAAAATGTGACCTAATCGCTTCTCTCAGTAATTGGCACATTTTCGGTATAAAAGTCGTAATTTCAAACTGAAAATACGTGAAGAGAGCCAGAATTTGACTCCAAAATATGGGTCAGGGGTCGAATTTGTGATAATTTGGATATTTTGGACACTGCAGAGGGGTTTGGGCAAAATTTGACCCATCGCTTCTATCAGTAATTTTCATATATTCGGTAAAAAAAGTCGTAATTTCAAACTGAAAATACGTGCAGATAACTAGAATATGGCTCCAAAATATAGCTCAGGCTTTGAATTTGGGTTGTTTTGGATATTTTGAAAACTGCAGCGGGGTTTGGACAAAATGTGACCCATCAGTGTTTTCAGTAATTGGCATATTTTCGGTATAAAATTCGAAATTTCAAACTTAAAATACGCGCAGAGAACCATAATTTGGCTCCAAAATATGGCTCAGGCGTCAAATTTGGAATGTTTGGGATATTTTGAAAACTGCAGGGGAGGTTTGGCCAAAATGTGACCCATCGCTGCTTTCAGTAATTGGCATATTATCGGTATAAAAAGACGTAATTTCAAACTGAAAATACGTTAAGATAGCCAGAATTTGGCTCCAAAATATAGCTCAGGCGTTGAATTTGGGATGTTTAAGATATTTTGAAAACTGCAGGGGGTTTGAGCAAAATGTGACCCATCGCCGCTCTCAGTAATTGGCATATTTTCTGTACAAAAAGTCGTAATTTCAAACTGAAAACACGTGCAAAGAGCCAGAATTTGGCTCCAAAATATTGATCAGGCGTTGTATTTGGGATGTTTGGGATATATTGAAAACTGCAGGGGGATGTTTGAGCAAAATCTGACCCATCTCCGTTTTCAGTAATTGGTAGATTTTCGGTATAAAAAGTCATAATTTCAACCTGAAAATACGAGCAGAGAGTCAGAATTTGGCTCCAAAATATAGCTCAGGCGTCGAATTTGCGATGTTTGGGATATTTTCAAAACTGCAGGGAACGAGGGGGGGGGGGTGCAAAGTGTGACCAATCACCGCTTTCAGTAATTGGCATATTTTCGGTAAAAAAAGTAGTAATTTCAAACTCAAAATACGTGCAGAGAGCTAGAATTTGGCTCCAAAATATAGCTCAGGCTTTGAATTTGGGATGTTTTGGATATTTTGAAAACTGCAGTGGGGTTTGGGCAAAATGTGACCCATCGCTGCTTTCAGTAATTGGCATATTTTCTATACAAAATTGGAAATTTCAAACTGAAAATACGCCCAGAGAACCATAATTTGGCTCCAAAATATAGCTCAGGCGTCGAATTTGGGTAGTTTGGGATATTTTTAAAACTGCAGGGGATGTGGGCAAAATGTGACCCATCGCCGCTCTCAGTAATTGGCATATTTTCGGTATAAAAAGTCGTAATTTCAAACTGAAAATACGTGCAGAGAGCAAGAATTTGGCTCCAAAATATGGCTCAGGCTTCGAGTTTGCGATGTTTGGGATGTTTTGAAACCTGCAGGAGGGGGTTTGGGGCAAAATGTGACCTAATCGCTTCTCTCAGTAATTGGCACATTTTCGGTATAAAAGTCGTAATTTCAAACTGAAAATACGTGAAGAGAGCCAGAATTTGACTCCAAAATATGGGTCAGGGGTCGAATTTGTGATAATTTGGATATTTTGGACACTGCAGAGGGGTTTGGGCAAAATTTGACCCATCGCTTCTATCAGTAATTTTCATATATTCGGTAAAAAAAGTCGTAATTTCAAACTGAAAATACGTGCAGATAACTAGAATATGGCTCCAAAATATAGCTCAGGCTTTGAATTTGGGTTGTTTTGGATATTTTGAAAACTGCAGCGGGGTTTGGACAAAATGTGACCCATCAGTGTTTTCAGTAATTGGCATATTTTCGGTATAAAATTCGAAATTTCAAACTTAAAATACGCGCAGAGAACCATAATTTGGCTCCAAAATATGGCTCAGGCGTCAAATTTGGAATGTTTGGGATATTTTGAAAACTGCAGGGGAGGTTTGGCCAAAATGTGACCCATCGCTGCTTTCAGTAATTGGCATATTATCGGTATAAAAAGACGTAATTTCAAACTGAAAATACGTTAAGATAGCCAGAATTTGGCTCCAAAATATAGCTCAGGCGTTGAATTTGGGATGTTTAAGATATTTTGAAAACTGCAGGGGGTTTGAGCAAAATGTGACCCATCGCCGCTCTCAGTAATTGGCATATTTTCTGTACAAAAAGTCGTAATTTCAAACTGAAAACACGTGCAAAGAGCCAGAATTTGGCTCCAAAATATGGATCAGGAGATGTATTTGGGATGTTTGGGATATTTTGAAAACTGCAGGGAGGGGGGGGGGTGAGCACAATCTGACCTATCTCCGTTTTCAGTAATTGGTAGATTTTGGTATAAAAAGTCATAATTTCAACGAGAAAATACGAGCAGAGAGTCAGAATTTGGCTCCAAAATATAGCTCAAGCGTCGAATTTGCGATGTTTGGGATATTTTCAAAACTGCAAGAGATGGTTTGGGCAAAATGAGACCCAATCGCCGCTCTCAGTAATTGGCATATTTTCGGTATAAAAGTCGTAATTTCAAACTGAAAATACGTGAAGAGAGCCAGAATTTGAGTCCAAAATATGGGTCAGGAGTCGAATTTGTGATAATTTGGATATTTTGGAAACTGCAGAGGGGTTTGGGCAAAATTTGACCCATCGCTGCTATCAGTAATTGGCATATTTTCGGTATAAAAAGTCGTAATTCCAAACTGAAAGTACGTGCAGATAACTAGAATATGGCTCCAAAATATAGCTCAGGCTTTGAAGTTGGGATGTTTTGGATATTTTGAAAACTGCAGCGGGGTTTGGGCAAAATGTGACCTATAGCTGCTTTCAGTAATTGGCATATTTTCTATATAAAATTGGAAATTTCAAACTGAAAATACGCGCAGAGAACCATAATTTGGCTCCAAAATATGGCTCAGGCGTCGAATTTGGAATGTTTGGGATATTTTGAAAACTGCAGGGGGGTTTGGGCAAAATGTGACCCATAGCAGCTTTCAGTAATTGCCATATTTTCGGTATAAAAAGTCGTAATTTCAAACTGAAAATACGTTAAGATAGCCAGAATTTGGCTCCAAAATATAGCTCAGGCGTCGAATTTGGGATGTTTGGGATATTTTGAAAACTGTAGGGGGTGTGGGCAAAATGTGACCCATCACCGCTCTCAGTAATTGGCATATTTTCGGTATAAAAAGTCGTAATTTCAAACTGAAAACACGTGCAAAGTGCCAAAATTCTGCTCTAAAATATGGATCAGGCGTTGTATTTGGGATGTTTGGGATATTTTGAAAACTGCAAAAGGGGGGGGGGGGGTTCAGCAAAATCTGACCCATCTCCGTTTTCAGTAATTGGTAGATTTTCGGTATAAAAAAGTCATAATTTCAACCTAAAAATGCGAGCAGAGAGTCAGAATTTGGCTCCAAAATATAGCTCAGGCGTCGAATTTGCGATGTTTGGGATATTTTGAAAACTGCAGGAAGGGGTTTGGGCAAAATGTGACCCATCGCTGCTATCAGTAATTGGCATATTTTCGGTATAAAAGTCGTAATGTCAAACTGAAAATACGTGCAGAGAGCCAGAATTTGGCTCCAAAATATGGCTCAGGCGTCGAATTTTGTATGTTTGGGATATTTTGAAAACTGTAGAGGGGTTTGACCAAAACGTGACCCACCGCAGATAACAGTAATTGGCGTATTTTCGGCATAAAAAATCGTAACTTCAAATTGAAAATACGCGCAGAGAGCCAGAATTTGGCTCGAAAATATGGCTCACGCGTCGAATTTGGGAGGTTTGGGATATTTTGAAAACTGCAGGGGGGTTTGGGCAAAATGAGATCCATCGGCGCTTTCAGTAATTGGCATATTTTTGGTATAAAAATTCGTAATTTCAAACTGAAAATTCGTGCAGAGAGCCGGACTTTGGCTCTAAAATATCCCCCAGCGTCGAATTTTCGATGTTTCAGATATTTTGAAAATAGCAGGGGGGTATGGGCAAAATGTAACCCATCGCTGCTCTCAGTAATTGGCATATTTTCGGTATAAAAAGTCGTAATTTCAAATTGAAAATACGTGCAGATAACTAGAATATGGCTCCAAAATATAGCTCAGGCTTTGAATTTGGGATGTTTTGGATATTTTGAAAACTGCAGCGGGGTTTGGACAAAATGTGACCCATCGGTGCTTTCAGTAATTGGCATATTTTCGGTATAAAATTCGAAATTTTAAACTTAAAATTCGCGCAGAGAACCATAATTTGGCTCCAAAATATGGCTCAGGCGTCAAATTTGGAATGTTTGGGATATTTTGAAAACTGCAGGGGAGGTTTGGGCAAAATGTGACCCATCGATGCTTTCAGTAATTGGCATATTTTTGGTATAAAAAGACGTAATTTCAAACTCAAAATACGTGCAGAGAGCTAGGATTTGACTCCAAAATATGAGTCAGGCGTCGAATGTGGGATGTTAGGGATATTTTGAAAACTGCAGGGAAGGGGGGGGGGTTGAGCAAAATGTGACCCATCGCCGCTTTCAGTAATTGGCATATTTTCGGTATAAAAAGTCATAATTTCAACCTGAAAATACGAGCAGAGAGTCAGAATTTGGCTCCAAAATATATCTCAGGCGTCGAATTTGCGATGTTTGGGATATTTTCAAAACTGCAGGGAACGAGGGGGGGGGTGCAAAGTGTGACCAATCACCGCTTTCAGTAATTGGCATATTTTCGGTAAAAAAAAAGTCGTAATTTCAAACTCAAAATACGTGCAGAGAGCTAGAATTTGTCTCCAAAATATAGCTCAGGCTTTGAATTTGGGATGTTTTGGATATTTTGAAAACTGCAGCGGGGTTTGGGCAAAATGTGACCAATCGCTGCTTTCAGTACTTGGCATATTTTCTATACAAAATTGGAAATTTCAAACTGAAAATACGTGCAGAAAACCATAATTTGGCTCCAAAATATGGCTCAGGCGTCGAATTTGGAATGTTTGGGATATTTTGAAAACTGCAGGGGGGGTTTGGGCAAAATGGGACCCATAGCAGCTTTCAGTAATTGGCATATTTTCGGTATAAAAAGTCGTAATTTCAAACTGAAAATACGTTAAGATAGCCAGAATTTGGCTCCAAAATATAGCTCAGGCGTCGAATTTGGGTAGTTTGGGATATTTTGAAAACTGCAGGGGGTATGGGCAAAATGTGACCCATCGCCGCTCTCAGTAATTGGCATATTTTCGGTACAAAAAGTCATAATTTCAAACTGAAAACACGTGCAAAGAGCCAGAATTTGGCTCCAAAATATTGATCAGGCGTTGTATTTCTATGTTTGGGATATATTGAAAACTGCAGGGGGGTGTTTGAGCAAAATCTGACCCGTCTCCGTTTTCAGTAATTAGTAGATTTTCGGTATAAAAAGTCATAATTTCAACCTGAAAATACGAGCAGAGAGTTAGAATTTTGCTCCAAAATATATCTCAGGCGTCGAATTTGCGATGTTTGGGATATTTTCAAAACTGCAGGGAACGAGGGGGGAGGGGTGCAAAGTGTGACCAATCACCGCTTTCAGTAATTGGCATATTTTCGGTAAAAAAAGGTCGTAATTTCAAACTCAAAATACGTGCAGTGAGCAAGAATTTGGCTCCAAAATATGGCTCAGGCATCGAGTTTGCGATGTTTTGAATGTTTTGAAAACTGCAGGAGTGTTGGATATTTCCAACATCGAATACAGCATTGTTGTATTCTCATTACTTCTTACTAACCATACTTAATATTGTAGTAAGTAAAATTAACAACTCGTAGAATTCTCATGTACTAATAATTCATCTGTGCATTAGGCTAGAATTCTCACGCCACCTGACGCCAGTATTGCGTCAGATTTCTTTACAGTAAAACACATTATATCCAATTTGTGTGAGAATTAAATACGATTCTCCATAATTAAAGCATTCTGTATGACAACTGATTGCAGACAAGTTGTTCTCTAACTAAAAGCCGAATACAGCATTAGAATCATAGCGTCTACCTCACGATAGTGTTAACGTCATCAATGAATGCCATGGGGAGACATTAATTCCTCTCCCTTATATATTTACTATTCTTAAATAGTTAAATAATAATATTTCGTTCCTCTAAATAATAAACCCGTCCAGTCTTTAGAGTTTCAAGCGCGAATGCGAGAAATATTAATGTTCGTGACAATAATTTGTGTTATGAACGTCGACTCGGCGTGGGTTGGAGGGACGCCATCCCCTTCAGTCGGTACGCGGACACGTGCAGAGCCGAAAGGAGGCAGAACTGTGCTTACCATACTCATAAAGGACGCCATTGCCCAGCAAATCAGGCAGGTGTTATTCATCCTCAGATGAAAGCCGCCACTGTGAGGCGTGAACGACCTTGCAGATAATATCTTCAACTAGTGCTGGTGTTAAATGAGGGACCCCTAGACTTGGTTCCTGATGACACGTGATCAGCCAGTTTGAAACGCATCAATCCAGGATAAGTTCACCGGAGCCTGGGATGCGAAATTACGGCAATCTTAATACTTATACAGTGCCCACAGCTAAGTACCCTTTATTTGATGCATCATTTACAGGTTTAATAATAGCGGGGTGATTGTTCGTCACGTAGCGGGATAACACCTAATAACAGGTGATTAGAATTCCATCTGTATAATATTAATAATCTTGAATATGAATTGAGTAGTTAAATCAATTGCTACTGGTAGTTATTTATCTTGCAGCTCGAGAGACGAATTCCTCATGCTGTCTTCTCCATGTTAACCGTGCCATTCGTCAGTGTACCAGACTTGGAGATTAAGAGGACTTCCATGGTTATCTAAAGGAATCTACTACAAGCTAAGGCTTATTTCTTTTTATCCGTATCCTTGCAATTTGATGTATTCAGAATGTTTAATATTAATGTGTGATTTACTGTAACTCATTACTATGCTCATATTCATGTTCTTCTTTATATGAATAATATTATATTCAGCATTATTTATAGGATTAGCTTATTATTAATTGAATCAGTGAACGAACCACACTGATTCCTGGACGTACTTACCTTCAGTAATAACCCCCCAATGTAGGTGTTTGAGGTTTGTTTCTTTAATAATACAGCCCATTAATTATTCTTATGATCATACTTTCTAGTCATATCCATAGTCACTGGTTTTCTCTAGAATTTTATCTAATGATCTGAAATTCTCAGTTTCCCTCTTTACTTTAAAAGCGGGTGGTCCTTCGTAATTTAATTTACTACTTTAATTATTAATTAATCAGATTCAAGCCCAAATATCCCACATTATGGTCCTTCGAACCGGATAGGCATTAAATTTATAATTAAAATATTAACCATTAATAACTAATCCTTGTGTGATAGAAGCTAGACTAACTATTTAATTATTTGTGTCAATTAACAGTGTAACACATCAGTTAGCCTAGATCACACTAACAGCTACCTTATACATAGCTTTAGTGGGTCATAGCCACTTACCCACAACATGTAGACCTACACTTCATACTGAAGTAGAATCCTTAGTTCACCAAGAGCAACAGCTCATAACCTTATATTAACCACTAACACCAATTAAGTGTTAACCATTTAGGCTATACCAATGTTTCAATATATGGCTGTCAGCAGACTGTCCATTATAGCCTGAATCCATGTTAAAGTTACTGCTTCACTCAAGTCAGTGGATCATTAACATTTAGGGATCCAGTATACTAATATAAATTACTGATCTCATACTAGTTAATCATTACTAACCCTGATAATATTTTATTCCACAATTAGGAGTACATTCAGGAGTTAGATAATATTTACGGCAGTAGAATACTTGCCAAACACAATTAATTCCTTTGTGCTCATTTAATTTCTTATACACATAATTACACAAGTGTATATTATATAAAATACAAAAAACCCAAAAACACAGCACAATTATTTGCACATTACTGTACCATAATATAATCTTTGCCAACCTTCATTAGGTAGCAATTTAGGCTGTGATTGTGTTGAATCTGGCACAAGCACAGACTAAATAGAGTTGTAGTTTCTCAAGTAGAAATTCTCACGACTAGGCTTGAGCTAGTTAGTGACACATATATTTTTCTTTTGTGCTGACCCTATCAAGGGTGGGATTAACCATTTATTGTGTATATATTTATTGCATATTTCTATGTATGTCTTTGAGTGTTACTGTAAGTCCACTACCCATCCGAGGCTGATTTAGAAGAGCTAAGCTGAGGAACACCTGTAGTGAGACCAAGGTACCACTCAAATCTTAGTTGCTTATTATTAGGTAGGTAGCTAACCTCTAAATGAGGTAAATTACAACCAACCTCAAGAAATATTAGGCTGTCAATAATTATACCTGCTCTACATCAAGGAGCAGACACCCTAGCTATATCACTAGCTATATAAGCCTTATAAGGCTCAAATTTACATCCAGAATGGATACTCCTGAAATATTAAAGAGAATCAGTATTATCTTGAGAAGTCTCCAAAAGTACCTATCAAGACGACTTAACGACTGCGACAACTGTTTAGAAAACAATCCAATTGACTTCTTTGAGTTCAACCTCTACACAGAGGCAGCTAACGAAAAATACGTCCAGGTGAAGGAGACCATCGAGGCTTATAAAGACAAACTCTTTAGCAGTAATACTGACCCAGACGAATTAAGTCAGATCGAATATGATCTTGATGAATATGAAGATACCATTCAAGACAAGTTAGATCACTATAAAAGAGTGCTTGCGAAACAAAATGATCCTGATTGGATAGAACGTTTTTGTAGAAAAACTACAACCGAGCAAGCACACAGCTGAGATGAAATACATGAGCTACATCAAGACGAGGAGAATCCTCTAATCAATGCTGATCACTATATAAGATCAACAACTGAAGTTCAACTTTCATTTTCTAACCTCTCATCTAATACCGCTTCATGCGATGATTTGTTTACAGAGTCTGATCAATTTTCAGACCACTCTTCTCAATGTTCCCTGGATTCTATAAGTTCGATACATAATGCTACTGAATTAACTAGCTTATCACCAGAACCCAGAGAAACAAGTGAAGCTGCAGATGAAACAAGTGAAGCTGCAATGATCAGTGAATCTGAACCAGAAAATGATAAAGCTAATGCTGCAGCAGCAGTCGAAGCTGTAATCAAAGCTGAGGCTAAGCAAGAAGCCTTAAGCAACACAAGTAATGGTCACAATTGCTCACAACAGCCTTCTAAAGTAAGTGCTAACAATGAGAAGACTATTATAAACCTTGTGCACCAATTATTAAATTTATCTTCACTAGAACAATCAGTTGACTCTTTACAAGCCTTTAGTTTTCAGCTTGAGTCACTGATAAATTCTTTCAGTAAAGAGGTGGATCACCCAACTACTGAGTGGATGACTAAAATTATCATCCAGAGAAAATTGTCTGGTGACACACTTAATAAACTATATGTATGCCAGAATGGTAATACCCTGTCAATGCAGGATATATTTACAGGTTTGCGTAATATGAGCAATCATACAGCAGACCAAGCAATTAATGCTAAATCTGAATGCACCAAAACTGTACCTACATCAGTTTCCTTACCTGAAACTTCTAAAGTGACACTGTCACTAGGTAACCAAGGTGCTAATACTCAATGTGACAACAATCAGTCAAATACTGATTCATCAGTGAGACCTAAGAGTCCCACAGGTGCTCCTAAGAGACCTAATGGTCCAAAGAGCACTGCTAATAACTTCACAGGTGCTCCTAAGAGACCTAATAGTCCAAAGAGCACTCCCAAGAGCCTGTTAATGGTTCCCCAGAGTACACCAAGTACTCACAAGAGAATAAATAACAAGCAAATGCAAACAGCAAAACCATCACCACCTGCTAATACTGTTTTACCTAAACCGGTAACATCTAAACGATCTGTAGGATGGGGAATGTGCTTGTTTTGCAATCAAAAACATTCTCTGTACAAATGTACTAATTATCCTAATAGAGACACAAGAGTCAGACGACTCAAACAGTTACACAAATATACTAGGTGTCTCAAACCACATAATGTTAACAGCTGTGACACCCCACTGAATACCTGCAATAGGTGTAGAAGAGGCAAGCATCATGCTGCACTGTGCAAATTAGTTAGGACTAATTATGTCAATCCTAGAATAGGACGTAGAGAATCTACACCAGTACAGTGCTGCAAGGTGCGAGATGTGTACAGCGTAACTTCCCAAGCATCTCAAGTGGATGCTGCTTTGCCTACTGCCCAACTCCAAGTGAAGAACAGAGGAACCAAGATCACCATACGTGGACTATTTGATCAAGGTTCCCAGAGAACTTTCATTACTCAAAGGGCAGCAGAGGCACTTAATTTACAACCAATAGGACAGGTAAAATTAAACTTGTCAGGGTCCATGATAAATCGAGGAACCCATGAATACTCAGTAGTTCAACCGCTTGTACGACTAGGTAGTCATGCCAAGGCTGTTCAAGCCATTGTTGTAGATCAAATACCTTTAGACTTAAATATTAAGGGTCTGGGGTACACAGCCCACTTCCTGCAGGAACGTGAAATTAATTTGGCTGACAACAAATTAATGTCTGACCGCCTTAACAATGTAGATGTACTAGTAGGAGCCGACTACTATTACCAGTTCATAACTGGACATGTTAAACGATTGGGAATGAATATGCTCCAATCTGCAGGAGGCTACTTACTTACTGGTAAAGTTCTGAATGTGAACAAGCCTAAGCCTGCCAACAATAATAAATTAGTCAGCAGTAAATCAATTCTCCAGCAGCAAGCTAAAGGAGAAACACAGCTGAGTAATAAACTCAGATTGAATGTAGTACAGTTGATACTCGCCGAGATGTTTCATAGCTCTCAGTGAAACCCAATGGTCCGTACTCAAACAAGTACAAGTCACAGCGACCAAACCATTGAATTCACTGCAGACCTAGAATTATTCTCGACAAGTAGTAATTGACCACACTCAGTCTTCCTAGTTAAATTGTAATGTTAGGCTAGAGAATCTAGTACTCCCTAGGAATTAATAATGTTAGGCTAGAGAATCTAGCACTCAATGCCACTGGCATTTCCTGAATTTAATTACAAATTCACTAGGGCCACTGGTCCACTATACTTGCGCTTAAAGGTTTGCCAAGAAAACCTTCTTAATACCATGTTTTCTGCACTAAGAGTTAGTGATAAATACTTGCATTAATTGTTTGAGTTGTTTTTTCTTACGTTTCTGCTTATTTAGTGTAGGAGCGCAGCACGAACAAACTTGCAAACTTACTAATATGTAAGTGAATTTACAGAGAACTAATATGTTTAATGCATTATCGTTAAACATCGGCATTGTTAATTAACATACGCCATGAGCTTAATATAGCTCACCTTAGAATTAACGTAATAATATGAGTGCTTGTTCACCATGCGTACGAGCTTAATATTGCTCGCCATGATAATTGAATGACAATCTCCACCTCGTTAATTCGAGTTCACTGAACTCACCCTGTCAGCACTGCTGACGAGCTCACTGTAGCTCACCATGCTAACGAGCTCAATACAGCTCACCATGTTCACGAGTTCAATATAGCTCGACTTGTTAATGAGCTCAATACTGCTCACAATGTTAATTCGAGTACATTTTTGCTCACAATTAGCTTAGTCTCTTACTTAGGTAGGTTAGAAATTCAAACCATTTATTTAGGTAGGTTTAGAGACTTTAGTTAGTGTCAACTGAGTACTAGCCTAATCTGTACTCACCATTAATTGCAGTTGACTATACTTATAGAGACTGATTTAATAAACTCAAATTCATGTAAAGGTGATTTCGTATTAACATGTTTACAGTGTCAAGCCTATGAGCTGCCATTTAATTAGCTCATAAGTCAGAATGACTAGGCTACTAATCTCACTGTCGACTCAGAATTTTCCTTGATTTTATTGAATAAACTTTTCAGTTCTCTACTTTCTATTATTTTAGCTAGTTAGCAAATTAGTTGTACCATCAGTCAGCATGACTACTGCACGGCAGTGCACATTTAATTCAATTTCCTCATTTGAATTTGAGGTGATCGTGATGCTGTGTGATGTTATTGTCTAGTAACTCAATAGTTACAAGTCACAGCGACCCTAGACAGTGACCTTACTGTAGTGTCATAGTCTCCTTGATCTTGAATGACTAATAACACTTTACTGTATAATTATACAATAGTGTTATCAGTTCTTAGGAACTTATTCTGAGTTTACTTACGATTCAGCAGCTACGTAATACACCATTACATGTCACTGCGACCCTAGTTGTTGAATTTATTGTGAGCTTTAGAGTGTTCCTGATTACCGATAATTTAATCATTTAATGTTTCAATATTTAATACATGTTTCCACTAAGGGAAACTGCAAGCCTATTACAACTCTGAACAAGAGTAATTTCTTTCACATCCCACTGAGAAAACTGTGATGATGCTACGATGTGATATCACGTAACGAAACATTACACGTCACTATGACCCAGGATATCGCATCACCGTAGATTCTGTTAGTTTAAATTGGGAGAGTTAAAATCTATAAATATTGTGTAGGCTACAAACAACATGTTTCAGTTGACATGTAAATAGCAAGACTCAAATTCTTGTAAGTCCTTGATAAATCCAGGACGTTCGTTATGTGTGTACTAACATACTAACATACTAATATACTAATGTATTAATCTTAATATCACTTCGGGATAGGTCAGTACAACACAGTACACTGCGACCCTGGGATTCCCCCCCGGAGTTATGTTGGATATTTCCAACATCGAATACAGCATTGTTGTATTCTCATTACTTCTTACTAACCATACTTAATATTGTAGTAAGTAAAATTAACAACTCGTAGAATTCTCATGTACTAATAATTCATCTGTGCATTAGGCTAGAATTCTCACGCCACCTGACGCCAGTATTGCGTCAGATTTCTTTACAGTAAAACACATTATATCCAATTTGTGTGAGAATTAAATACGATTCTCCATAATTAAAGCATTCTGTATGACAACTGATTGCAGACGAATTGTTCTCTAACTAAAAGCCGAATAGAGCGTTAGAATCATAGCGTCTACCTCACGATAGTGTTAACGTCATCAATGAATGCCATGGGGAGACATTAATTCCTCTCCCATATATATTTACTATTCTTAAATAGTTAAATAATAATATTTCGTTCCTCTAAATAATAAACCCGTCCAGTCTTTAGAGTTTCAAGCGCGAATGCGTGAAATATTAATGTTCGTGACAATAATTTGTGTTATGAAACGTCGACTCGGCGTGGTTGGAGGGACGCCATCCCCTCAGTCGGTACGCGGACACGTGCAGAGCCGAAAGGAGGCAGAACTGTGCTTACCGTACTCATAAAGGACGCCATTGCCCAGGCAAATCGGGCAGGTGTTATTCATCCTCAGATGAAAGCCGCCACTGTGAGGCGTGAACGACCTTGCAGATAATATCTTCAACTAGTGCTGGTGTTAAATGAGGGACCCCTAGACTTGGTTCCTGACGACACGTGATCAGCCAGTTTGAAACGCATCAATCCAGGATAAGTTCACCGGAGCCTGGGATGCGAAATTACGGCAATCTTAATACTTATACAGTGCCCACAGCTAAGTACCCTTATTTGATGCATCATTTACAGGTTTAATAATAGCGGGGTGATTGTTTCGTCAAGCAGCGGGATAACACCTAATAACAGGTGATTAGAATTCCATCTGTAGATATTAATAATCTTGAATATGAATTGAGTAGTTAAATCAATTGCTACTGGTAGTTATTTATCTTGCAGCTCGAGAGACGAATTCCTCATGCTGTCTTCCTCCATGTTAACCGTGCCATTCGTCAGTGTACCAGACTTGGAGATTAAGAGGACTTCCATGGTTATCTAAAGGAATCTACTACAGCTAAGGCATATTTCTTTTTATCCGTATCCTTGCAATTTGATGTATTCAGAATGTTTAATATTAATGTGTGATTTACTGTAACTCATTACTATGCTCATATTCATGTTCTTCTTTATATGAATAATATTATATTCAGCATTATTTATAGGATTAGCTTATTATTAATTGAATCAGTGAACGAACCACACTGATTCCTGGACGTACTTACCTCCAGTAATAACCCCCCAATGTAGGTGTTTGAGGTTTGTTTCTTTAATAATACAGCCCATTAATTATTCTTATGATCATACTTTCTAGTCATATCCATAGTCACTGGTTTTCTTTAGAATTTTATCTAATGATCTGAAATTCTCAGTTTCCCTCTTTACTTTAAAAGCGGGTGGTCCTTCGTAATTTAATTTACTACTTTAATTATTAATTAATCAGAATCAAGCCCAAATATCCCACAAGGAGGGGGTTTGGGCAAAATGTGACCCAATCGCTTCTCTCAGTAATTGGCATATTTTCGGTATAAAAGTCGTAATTTCAAACTGAAAATACGTGAAGAGAGCCAGAATTTGACTCCAAAATATGGGTCAGGCGTCGAATTTGTGATAATTTCGATATTTTGGAAACTGCAGAGGGGTTTGGGCAAAATTTGACTCATCGCTTCTATCAGTAAATTGCATATTTTCGGTAAAAAAGTCGTAATTTCAAACTGAAAATACGTGCAGATAACTAGAATATGGCTCCAAAATATAGCTCAGGCTTTGAATTTGGGATGTTTTGGATATTTTGAAAACTGCAGCGGGGTTTGGACAAAATGTGACCCATCGGTGCTTTCAGTAATTGGCATATTTTCGGTATAAAATTCGAAATTTCAAACTGAAAATACGCGCAGAGAACCATAATTTGGCTCCAAAATATGGCTCAGGGGTCAAATTTGGAATGTTTGGGATATTTTGAAAACTGCAGGGGAGGTTTGGCCAAAATGTGAACCATCGCTGCTTTCAGTAATTGGCATATTTTCGGTATAAAAAGACGTAATTTCAAACTCAAAATACGTGCAGAGAGCTAAGATATGATTCCAAAATATGACTCAGGCGTCGAATGTGGGATGTTTGGGATATTTTGAAAACTGCACGGGGGTTTGAGCAAAATGTGACCCCCCCCCTGCTTTCAGTAATTGGCATATTTTTGGTATAAAAATTCGTAATTTAAAACTGAAAACACGTGCAGAGAGCCAGAATTTGGCTCCAAATTATGGATCATTTGTCGTATTTGGGATGTTTGGGATATTTTGGAAACTACAGGGGGGAGGGTTGAGCAAAATGTGACCGATCGGTGCTTTCAGTAATTGGCATATTTTCGGTATAAAATTCGAAATTTCAAACTGAAAATACGCGCAGAGAACCATAATTTGACTCCAAAATATGGCTCAGGCGTCGAATTTGGAATGTTTGGGATATTTGAAAACTGCAGGGGGGTTTGGGCAAAATGGGACCCATAGCAGCTTTCAGTAATTGGCATATTTTCGGTGTAAAAAAGTCGTAATTTCAAACTGAAAATATGTTAAGATAGCCAGAATTTGGTTCCAAAATATAGCTCAGGCGTCGAATTTGGGATGTTTAAGATAAATTGAAAACTGCAGGTGGGTGTGGACAAAATGTGACCCATCGCTGCTCTCAGTAATTGGCATATTTTCGGTACAAAAAGTCGTAATTTCAAACAGAAAACACGTGCAAAGAGCCAGAATTTGGCTCCAAAATATGGATCAGGAGTTGTATTTGGGATGTTTGAGATATTTTGAAAATTGCAGGGTGGGGGGGGTTTGAGCAAAATCTGACCCATCTCCATTTTCAGTAATTTGAAGATTTTCGGTATAAAAATCATAATTTCAACCTGAAAATACGAGCAGAGAGTCAGAATTTGGCTCCAAAATATATCTCAGGCGTCGAATTTGCGATGTTTGGGATATTTTCAAAACTGCAGGTAACGGGGGGGGGGGGGCAAAGTGTGACCAATCACCGCTTTCAGTAATTGGCATATTTTCGGTAAAAAAAGGTCGTAATTTCAAACTCAAAATACGTGCAGCGAGCTAGAATTTGGCTCCAAAATATGTCTCAAGTGTCGAATTTGGGATGTGTAGGATATTTTGAAAACTGCACCGGGGTTTGGTCAAAATGTGACCCACCGCCGATTTCACATATTTGGCATATTTTCGGTATAAAAGTCATAATTTCAGACTGAAAATACGTGCAGAGAGCTAGAATTTGGCTCCAAAATATGTCTCAAGTGTCGAATTTGGGATGTTTAGGATATTTTGAAAACTGCAGGGGAGGTTTGCGCAAAATGTGACCCATCGCTGCTTTCAGTAATTGGTATATTTTCGGTATAAAAAGATGTAATTTCAAACTCAAAATACGTGCAGAGAGCTAGGATTTGACTCCAAAATATGACTCAGGCGTCGAATATGGGATGTTCGGGATATTTTGAAAACTGCACGGGGGTTTGAGCAAAATGTGCCCCCCCCCCCCCCCCGCTGCTTTCAGTAATTGGCATATTTTCGGTATAAAAATTCGTGATTCCAAACTGAAAACACGTGCAGAGAGCCAGAATTTGGCTCCAAATTATGGATCATGTGTCGTATTTGGGATGTTTGGGATATTTTGAAAACTGCAGGGCGGGGGGGGGGGGGGGTTGAGCAAAATGTGACCCATCGCCGCTTTTAGTAATTGGTCAGTAAATATTGATAAGGCGAAGTATAAATGTCATAATTTCAAACTGAAAAAACTTTCAGATAGCTAGAATTTGGCTCCAAAATATAGCTCATGCTTTGAATTTGGGATGTTTTGGATATTTTAAAAAGTGCAGCGGGGTTTGAGCAAAATGTGACCCATTGCTGCTTTCAGTAATTGGCATATTTTCTGTATAAAATTCGAAATTTCAAACTGAAAATACGCGCAGAGAACGTAATTTGGCTCCAAAATATGGCTCAGGCGTCGAATTTGGAATGTTTGGGATATTTTGAAAACTGCAGGGGGGTTTGGGCAAAATGGGACCCATAGCAGCTTTCAGTAATTGACATATTTTCGGTATAAAAAGTCGTAATTTCAAACTGAAAATACGTTAAGATAGCCAGAATTTGGCTCCAAAATATAGCTCAGGCGTCGAATTTGGGATGTTTAAGATGTTTTGAAAACTGCAGGGGGTTTGAGCAAAATGTGACCCATCGCCGCTCTCAGTAATTGGCATATTTTCGGTACAAAAAGTCGTAATTTCTAACTGAAAACACGAGCAAAGAGCCAGAATTTGGCTCCAAAATATTGATCAGGCGATGTATTTTGGATGTTTTGGATTTTTTGAAAACTGCAGGGGGGGGGGGGGTTTGAGCAAAATCTGACCCATCTCCGTTTTCAGTAATTGATAGATTTTCGGTATAAAATTCAAAATTTCAACCTGAAAATACGAGCAGAGAGTCAGAATTTGGCTCCAAAATATAGCTCAGGCGTCGAATTTGCGATGTTTGGGATATTTTCAAAACTGCAGGGAACGAGGGGGGGGGCGGCAAAGTGTAACAAAGTGTAACCGCTTTCAGTAATTGGCATATTTTCGGTAAAAAAAGTCGTAATTTCAAACTCAAAATACGTGAAGAGAGCTAGAATTTGGCTCCAAAATATGTCTCAAGTGTCGAATTTTGGATGTTTAGGATATTTTGAAAAGTGCACGGGGGTTTAGTCAAAATGTGACCCACCGCCGATTTCAGTATTTGGCATATTTTCGGTATAAAAAGTCGTAATTTCAAACTCAAATTACGTGCAGAGAGCCAGAATTTGGCTACAAAATATGGCTCAGGCTTCGAATTTGCGATGTTTGGGATATTTTGAAAACTGCACGGGGGTTTGAGCAAAATGTGACCCCCGCTGCTTTCAGTAATTGGCATATTTTCGGTATAAAAAGACGTAATTTCAAACTCAAAATACGTGCAGAGAGCTAGGATATGATTCCAAAATATGACTCAGGCGTCGAATGTGGGATGTTTGGGATATTTTGAAAACTGCACGGGGGTTTGAGCAAAATGTAACCCCCCGCTGCTTTCAGTAATTGGCATATTTTCGGTATAAAAATTCGTAATTTCAAACTGAAAACACGTGCAGAGAGCCAGAATTTGGCTCCAAATTATGGATCATATGTCGTGTTTGGGATATTTTGAAAACTGCAGGGGGGGGGGGTTTAACAAAATGTGACCTATCGCCGCTTTTAATAATTGGCATATTTTCGGTATAAAAAGTCGTAATTTCAAACTGAAAATACGTGAAGATAGCCAGAATTTGGCTCCAAAATATAGCTCAGGCGTCGAATTTGGGATGTTTGGGATATTTTTGAAAACTACAGGGGGTTTTGGGCAAAATGTGACCCATCGCCGCTCTCAGTAATTGGCATATTTTCGGTATAAAAAGTCGTTATTTTAAATTGAAAATACACACAGAGAGCCAGAATTTGGCTCCAAAACATATATCAGGCGTTGAAGTTGGGATGTTTGGGATATTTTGAAAACTGCACGGGGGTTTGGGCAAAATGAGACCCATCGCCGCTTTCAGTAATTGCCATATTTTCGGTATAAAAAGTCGTAATTTCAAAATGAAAATACGCGCAGAGAGCCAGAATTTGGCTCCAAAATATGACCCACGCGTCGAATTTGGGAGGTTTGGGATATTTTGAAAACTGCAGGGGGGTTTGGGCAAAATGGGACCCATCAGCGTTTTCAGTAATTAGCATATTTTCGGTATAAAAATTCGTAATTTCAAACTGAAAATTCGTACAGAGAGCCATAATTTGGCTCCAAAATATGCTCAAGCGTCGAATTTGCAATGTGTCAGATATTTTGAAAATAGCAGGGGGGTCTGGGCAAAATGTGACCCATCGCCGCTCTCAGTAATTGGCATATTTTCGGTATAAAAAGTCGTAATTTCAAACTGAAAATATGTGAAGATAGCCAGAATTTGGCTCCAAAATATAGCTCAGGCGTCGAATTTGAGATGTTTGGGATATTTTGAAAACTGCAGAGGGTTTGGGCAAAATGTGACTTATCGCCGCTCTCAGTAATTGGCATATTTTCGGTATAAAAAGTCGTTATTTTAAATTGAAAATACACACAGAGAGCAAGACTTTGGCTCCAAAACATAGGTCAGGCTTTGAATTTGGAATGTTTGGGATATTTTGAAAACTGCACGGGGGTTTGGGCAAAATGTGACCCATCGCTGCTTTCAGTAATTGGCATATTTTCGGTATAAAAAGTCGAAATTTAGAACTGAAAATACGAGCAGAGAACCATAATTTGGCTCCAAAATATGGCTCAGTCGTCGCTTTTAGGATTTTTGGGATATTTTCAAAACTGCTGGGGAGGTTTGGGTAAAATGTGACCCACCACCGATTTCAGTAATTGGCATATTTTCGGTATAAAAAGTCGTAATTTCAAACTCAAATAAGTGCAGAGAGCTAGAAATTAGATTCAAAATATTGTTCAGGCTTCGAATTTGAGATGTTTGGGATATTTTGAAAATTGCAGAGGGGTTTGTTCAAATTGTGACCCACCACAGTTATCAGTAATTGCTGTATTTTCGGTATAAAAAGTCGTAATTTCAAAATGAAAATACGCGCAGAGAGCCAGAATTTGGCTCCAAAATATGACTCATGCGTCGAATTTGGGAGGCTTGGGATATTTTGAAAACTGCAGGGGGGTTTGGGCAAAATGGGACCCATCAGCGTTTTCAGTAATTGGCATATTTTCGGTATAAAAATTCGTAATTTCAAACTGAAAATACGTGCAGAGACCCAGAATTTTCTTCAAAATATGGCTTAGGTGTCGAATTTGGGATATTTGGGATATTTCGAAAACTGCAGGGGGGTTTGGGCAAAATGTGACCTATCGCAGCTTTCAGTTATTGGCATAATTCGGTATAAAATGTCGTAATTTCAAACAGAAAATTCATGCAGAGAGCCAGAATTTGGATCCAAAATATGGCTCATGCGTCGAATTTCGGATGTTTGGGATATTTTGAAAGCTGCAGGGGGTTTGAGCAAAATGTGACTTATCGCCGCTCTCAGTAATTGGCATATTTTCGGTATAAAAAGTCGTTATTTTAAATTGAAAATACACACAGAGAGCAAGAATTTGGCTCCAAAACATAGGTCAGGCTTTGAATTTGGGATGTTTGGGATATTTTGAAAACTGCACGGGGGTTTGGGCAAAGTGTGACCCATCGCTGCTTTCAGTAATTGGCATATTTTCAAGTAAAAAGTCTTATATTCAAACTGAAAATACGTGCAGAGAGCCAGAATTTGGCTCCAAAATATCGCTCAAGCGACGAATTTGGTATGTTTGGGATATTTTGAAAACTGCAAAGGGGTTTGGGCAAAATGTGACCCATCGCTGCTTTCAGTAATTGGCATATTTTCAAGTAAAACGTCTTAATTTCAAACTGAAAATACGTGCAAAGAGCCAGAATTTGGCTCCATATAATGGCTCAGGCGTCGAATTTGGGATGTTTGGGATATTATGAAAACTGCAGCGGGGTTTGGCCAAAATGTGACCCATCGATGCTTTCAGTAATTGGCATACTTTCGAAAAAAGAATCGTAATTTAAAACTGAAAATACGTGCAGAGAGCAAGAACTTGGCTCTAAAATATAGCTCAGGTTTCGAATTTGGGATGTTTGGGATATTTTGAAAACTGTAGGGTGGTTTTGGCTAAATATGACCAATCGCTGCTTTCAACAATTGGCATATTTTTGGTATAAAAAGTGGTAATTTCAAACTGAAAATACGTATTTAGAGCCAGAATTTGGCTCCAAAATATGGCTCAGGTGTCGAATTTGGGATGTTTGGATTATTTTGAAAACTGCAGGGGGGGTTTGGGCAAAATGTGACTCATCGCTGCTCTCAGTAATTGGCTTATTTTCGGTATAAAATGTCGTAATTTCAAACTGAAAATACGTGCAGAGAGCCAGAATTTGGCTCCAGAATATCGATCAAGCGTCGATTTTGGGATGTTTGAGATATTTTGAAAACTGCATTGGGGTTTGGGCAAAATGTGACCCATCGCCGCTTTCAGTAATTGGCATATTTTCGGTATAAAAAGTGATAATTTCAAACTGAAAATACGTGCAGAGAGCCAGATTTTGGCTCCAAAATATGGCCCAGGCTTCGAATTAAGGATGTTTGGGATATTTTGAAAACTGCTGGGGGGTTTGGGCAAAATGTGACCAATCGCTGTTCTCAGTAATTGGAATATTTTCGGTATAAAATGTCGAAATATCAAACTGAAAATACGTGCAGAGAGCCAGAATTTGGCTCCTATATATGGCTCAGGCGTCGAGTTTGGGATTTTTTGCGATATTTTGAAAACTGCAGAGGGGTTTGCGCAAAATGTGACCAATCGCTGTTATCAATAATTGGCATCTTTTCTGTATAAAATGTTGTAATTTCAAACTGAAAGTACGTGCAAAGAGCCAGAATTTGGTTCCAGAATATGACTCATGCGTCGAATTTGGGATGTTTGGGATTTTTTGAAAACTACAGGGGGGTATGGGCAAAATATGACCCATTGTTGCTTTCAGTAACTAGCATATTTTCGGTATAAAAAGTCGTAATTTCAAACTGAAAGTACGTAAAGAGAGCCAGAATTTGGCTCAAAAATATCGCTCAAGCGTCGAATTTGGGATGTTAGAAATATCTTGAAAACTGCAGGGTGGTTTGGGCAAAATGTGAACCATCTCCGCTTTCAGTAATTGGCGTATTTTCGGTATAAAATATCGTAATTTCAAACAAAAAATTCGTGCAGAGAGCCAGAATTTGGGTAAAAAATATCGCTCAAGCGTCGAATTTGGGATGTTAGAAATATTTTGAAAACTGCAGGGTGGTTTGGGCAAAATGTGAACCATCTCCACTTCCAGTAATTGGCATATTTTCGGTATAAAAAGACGTAATTTCAAACTGAAAATACGTGCAGAAAGCCAGGGGCCGGATTCAGGAAGGTACTTACGAAGGTTTTTCCTCTTAGCTAAGAACGTTTTCCTTCTTAGCGACTTCGTGGCGGCTACGTCCGTATTCAGGTAGCTACACTAAGTGGAAAAACCTTCGTAAGTTCATTCCGGGATTTAAGTGTGGTTTCGACCACTCATAGCTTTACGTAAACTGGATATAAGTCATTTTTTCTCTACTACATAACACTGGGATCGATTTATGATATTGGAACATGACCAAAATATTATAGCTGGTGAATCTAGTGAAGAGGAATCCTTCGTGTTAGTTATATATGCATTCTCTGCTTGAAACTTGAAGTAAATATGTGTTTGATGATAGTAGAATTAGTTTTATAATAGCAAGATATTATACCAGTAGTTATTAAGTAAATAAACACTGGTGAACATGAAATATGAGAGAAGGTGATGAGCCCTGCCTGATGGGATCATTTACTATCACCAAATGCCCCTGTTCACCTAGTAGTAAGGGTGTACCTTAGCTATACATACCCATTTCTAATTTATTTAGTTTGGTTTTATTTTGAAATTAAATCTGGGTGAGACATAAAATAAAAATATGCTGCACAAATGATGTTAGGTAAGGAGAAGGGTAAAAATGTCAAAAACTTTATTCATTGAATACTTAAAGCTATAATTATGACTATATAGATGATGAAAAAAGAGAGAGGGAAGTAGGGGTCCAAGACCTCTTCCTGTTACACAACTTGGGTGTGGAACATGTAATTATCAAAAGAAGACACCATGCCGGGAAGGCAATGTAGCAGTAAGACAGTGAGGTGAGGCAGATACTTATTGAGAAATGCTTATTTTATTTACCTTATAAGGTGAGGCAACTTATTTTATTTGAGGAATACTCAGCTGATTCCTCTACATTTAGCATGGAACAAATTTGTGTCCAAGACCTCTTCCTGTTACTCAATTTGGCTGTGTGTAACCAAACTAGAAGTGCTCTACAAATCAAGGGACCCAGAATGTGGAATGACCTCCCGAATCATGTCAAAGGCTGTACCTCTCTCATCCAGTTTAAGAGTTAAACCAAGTACTGCCTAATTAACTCCATGTAACCTAACTTACCTCCTAAATGTCAACCCATGTCTTGCTATTTTTTAAACAACGCTGTTCACCAACATGTGCAATTGCTGATTTATGCTATGTTAACCCCCCTTTTTTGTATTTTTTATTCCTTCTTTCAACACAATTTATACCTAATCCCGATTACTATTAAGTTTTAGTCTGTGTTTTTTCCCCCACACCTTGCCCGAAATGCTATGAGTATTAGTGGCTTTAGGTATTGTATGTACTAGCTCTGTCTATAAATCCAACATTATGTTTGTAAATCAACTGTATGTACTTTTCCTGAATAAAATGTATTTATTATTTATTTGTTAATCAGTAAGTATTAAAAGAAGGCACCAAGCTGGGAAGGCTATGTAGCATCATTGTGTGTAACAATAAACCAAATTTTTTTTTAACAAATAATGCACCTGTATGGTAAAACAAATCCTGTCAACTGTAAAAATATTGATGCAGTTATTGAAATGAAAAATATAATGAAAGAAATATTACTGGTTTATTTTTATCCTATCTTTTTGTACTGTACAGTATATCCAAGGAAGTGAAAAACTGAGACGTAATGCACAATTAAATGAATGATTAGCATGGATTAGCAGTTCAAAAGAAATATGACTATTACATATCAACATGAGATCTTAATGATCCATGGTCAACATGATTTAATAAGGATAATACAGTACTGAATTTGTAATAATACAAACTATAATTTAAAACCTTTATTACTGATTTTTTTTTATTAAGAAGATTAGGTATACACAGCAATGTACTACTACCCTATTCTATATGGAATATTACACAGTGAAGATAAAAAAAACTAGCTATAAGTTTATCTAATACTCCCATCTCACATGATGGTTAGACATACTGTACATGGAATCAATTTAGAAAATACCAGCCTCAATACAAAAAACAAATCAACTCTGACTAAACAACTCTAAGCATTTTTCACAAGAGGTAAGCACTGAGCTATAAGTTTATCTAATACTCCCATCTCACATGATGGTTAGACATACTGTACATGGAATCAATTTAGAAAATACCAGCCTCAATACAAAAAACAAATCAACTCTGACTAAACAACTCTAAGCATTTTTCACAAGAGGTAAGCACTGAATCATGGAAACATTATATTATAATTACTCTTACCAGTTTCTACCAGACTCCTCTCAAACAATGTATTTTTAAACATGTTTAAGTATACACAGCAATGTGCTGCTTCCCTATTCTGTATAAAGGACCACACAGTGTAGATCAAAAACCAGCTACAAGCTCATCCAACATCCTCACCTCACAGGATGGCCAGTCATACATGGAATTAGGAGAGAACAAAATACTTAAGGCTCTATTAGCCTACACTGGCAAAATCTGGGTGCAGCACGAGAATATCTTCCAATATTCCTGAGTGTATGAAGTAATCACAGAGCTCAAAATACCTCATACCATTTGGTATAAAGTCACTGATAACAGGACAATCACAGATATAGTGTTGGAGAGTATGTTCTCTCAAGTAGGACTGAAAACAGATGTTTTTTTTCCACCAAGAGGGCTATAAACCCATGGAACCGCCTACCCGCTGAAGCCGTAAGTGCCAAATTCCAGCTAAAAAATATCATTAAGACAATTGGCGGGCCCTTTAACAAGCCGCAGGCTTTCTGTCCTAACTAGATAGTTAGTGGCCCTTGGGTAAATTCAGTAAATATATACAATAATTGTCAGCGCATCTTCCAAGCAACAAGGACAGCTACACAGTATCTCTTAGAATTACGTAGGTAAACAACAAATGTAACATATTTGTTTACTACAGTGTCGGTGCTGGCTGTAGAAGTTGAAAAAACATTGTTTTACTTCGAAATATACTAATTTTATAAGAAAATTCGACGTAAATAGAAGGCAGTAGAGCTCCGATAAGCCAGCGCTAAATCTTCAATATGAAGAATGTTGGCTGCTCTCTGATTGGCCAAACGAATCATAGTAGTGACCTCTGTCGGCACGCAGGTGAACCAACAATTTTCTTCCTAAGTGGACGTTATTGAATTGCACCTAAGCATCTTCTTAGGGCACACTTAGGAACCTTCGTAGCAAACCCACTTACGAAGAAATACACAGAGCTTCCTGAATCTAGGTCCTGGCCACTAACAGACAAAACAATTTTACAACCCAGGAAAAGTTTCAAAATCTTCAAGAAAGATGCGATAATTTTTTAGTGAAAGCTTGCAAATAGCTTCTTTCTCGTATTCTAAGTAATGCTGAAACTATAAAAAAAGGTGAAAAATCTGTTACCTATCATATGCCTTAGTTTACATGGGCACCATTTTCGGAACTTCCGTTAGTATTAGCTGACCAATCTAAGCTTAGTGAAATTGAAAGTCAGTGGGGCCTACTGTTAACCATTGACTAGTCCAACATTTGTACGGGACAAATTCCGACATCTGAATCGTCATTTTAGACCAAGACAATAATTGTCAAGAACACTGCTGGCGATCCCATACTGATTGACCTCGCTGAGTTTGTGTTGAAAATATACAGCTTGCCAATCAGTAATACCCTGGTTGAACGGATATTTTCGAGAGTAACGTCTGTGAAAACTAAACTGAGAAATCTTGAATGGGAATGGGACTTGAGCTTTTGACATATCAGTCTTGAGAATCAAAACATATCTTGAAGAAAATGTAACTTGTTGCTCGTCATTTGAACCACTCATGTCAATGCTTAAATATGAGTCTGCAATATACAAGAACGAGGTTGTGGATGCAGATCAAGATCTTGGTAATCTTCAACTGTAAAGACGTGGAAGGACTTCACACCCATTAAGCTTCAAACAGTAAATATTGGTAAGTTATCCTATTATCATATTGGTTAAATATATATATGCAGAGATAATGTTAATAAAACAATTAAAATCGTTTAATGTACTCTATCATAATAGATTACTTTGAAACCCATATCAGTCACTAAACAAAAAATTGGGCTACTCTTATTACAAATTCGCTACTTTTAGACCGTCAGCTCGCTACTTTTAGCAATTTGAATCTGGCAACCCTGGCTCAGACTTTCAGTGGGGAAGGGTGTGTCCCAGCTGGCCGCCACCGACCACCACCGCCACCACCCACCACAGCCGCCACCACTTACCACCACCGCCCGCCACCGCCACCACCAGCCGCCACCATCCACCACCGCCGCCACCACCAGCCGCCGCCATCACCGCAGCCAGCCGCCACCGCCCGCCACCAGCCGCCATCACCGCCACCAGCCGCCACCACCAGCCGCCACCGTCCCGCCACCGACCACCACCGCCACCACCACCCACCACCACCACCCACCACCACCCACCACCGCCGCCACCAGCTGCCACCGCCACCACCAGCCGCCATCAGCTGCCACCGCCCGCCACCACCAGCCGCCATCAGCTGCCACCGCCACCACCAGCCGCCATCAGCTGCCACCGCCACCAGCCGCCACCGCTCGCCACCACCGCCATCAGCTGCCACCGCCACCACCAGCCGCCACAGCCGCCACCACCAGCTGCCGCCATCACCGCCACCGCCCGCCACCAGCCGCCATCACCGCCACCAGCCGCCACCACCAGCCGCCATCACCACCACCACCAGCCGCCACCAGCTGCCACCGCCACCAGCCGCCACCGCCACCACAGGCCGCCATCACCGCCACCACCAGCCGCCACCGTCCCGCCACCCACCACCACCGCCACCACCACCCACCACCGCCGCCACCACCAGCCGCCGCTATCACCGCCACCAGCCGCCACCGCCCGCCACCAGCCGCCATCACCGCCACCATCCGCCACCACCAGCCGCCATCACCACCACCACCAGCCGCCACCAGCTGCCACCGCCACCAGCCGCCACCGCCACCACAAGCCGCCATCACCGCCGCCACCGCCCCGCCACCCACCACCACCGCCACCACCCATCACCGCCGCCACCACCACCCACCACCGCCGCCACCACCAGCCGCCACCACCAGCCGCCGCCACCAGCCGCCACCAGCCGCCATCACCACCACCACCAGCCGCCACCAGCTGCCACCGCTACCAGCCGCCACCACCAGCCGCCACCACCAGCCGTCATCACCACCACCAGCCGCCACCGCCATCACCGCCACCACCACCCGCCGTCAGCTGCCACCGCCACCACCACCCGCCGTCAGCTGCCACCGCCACCAGCTGCCACCGCCCGCCACCAGCCGCCACCGCTCGCCACCGCCCGCCACCACCAGCCGCCACAGCCGCCACCACCGCCACCGCTCGCCACCACCCGCCACCACCCGCCACCACCAGCCGCCACAGCTGCCACCACCGCCACCAGCTGCCACCGCCCGCCACCACCGCCACCAGCTGCCACCGCCCGCCACCAGCCGCCACCGCCAACACCGCCACCACCAGCCGCCGTCAGCTGCCACCGCCACCAGCTGCCACCCCCCGCCACCAGCCGCCACCGCTCGCCACCGCCCGCCACCACCAGCCGCCACAGCCGCCACCACCGCCACCGCTCGCCACCACCCGCCACCACCAGCCGCCACAGCTGCCACCACCGCCACCAGCTGCCACCGCCCGCCACCAGCCGCCACCGCCCGCCACTTGCTGCCACCACCAGCCGCCATCGCCCGTTGCAACAATCGCCACCACCAGCCGCCCCCACCAGCCGCCACCACCGCCACCGCTCGCCACCACCCGCCACCACCAGCCGCCACAGCTGCCACCACCGCCACCAGCTGCCACCGCCCGCCACCAGCCGCCACCCACCACCGCCACCAGCCGCCACCAGCTGCCACCGCCCGCCACCAGCCGCCACCAGCCGCCACCGCCCGCCACCACCAGCCGCCAACAGCTGCCACCGCCCGCCACCAGCCGCCACCAGCCGCCACCAGCTGCCACCACCGCCAGCCGCCACCACCAGCCGCCACAAGCCGCCACCACCCACCACCGCCGCCACCACCCACCACCGCCGCCCGCCATCACCCACCACAGCCGCCATCACCCACCACAGCCGCCACCACCCATCACAGCCGCCACCACCCACCACCGCCGCCCACCACTACCGCCCGCCACCGCCGCCACTGTCCGCCACCGCCGCCACTGTCCGCCACCGCCAGACACAGCCGCCACTGTCCGCCACCGCCGCCACTGCCACCACTGTCCGCCCGCCGCCACTGTCCGCCACCGCCGCCACAGCCGCCACTGTCCGCCACCGCCGCCACTGTCCGCCACCGCCACCACTGTCCGCCCGCTGCCACTGTCCGTCACCGCCGCCACAGTCCGCCACCGCCACCACTGTCCGCCCGCCGCCACTGTCCACCATTGCCGCCACTGTCCGCCACAGCCGCCACTGTCCGCCACAGCCGCCACTGTCCGCCCGCCGCCACTGTCCACCACCGCTGCCACTGTCCGCCACAGCCGCCACTGTCCGCCATCGCCAGACACAGCCGCCACTGTCCGCCACCGCCACTGTCCGCCGCAGAGGCCACTGTCCGTCACCGCCGCCACAGTCCGCCACCGCCACCACTGTCCGCCCGCCGCCACTGTCCACCATTGCCGCCACTGTCCGCCCACCGCCACTGTCCGCCGCAGCCGCCACTGTCCGCCCGCCGCCACTGTCCACCACCGCCGCCACTGTCCGCCCACCGCCACTGTCCACCACCGCCGCCACTGTCCGCCCGCCGCCACTGTCCACCACCGCCGCCACTGTCCGCCCGCCGCCACTGTCCACCACCGCCACCACTGTCCGCCCGCTGCCACTGTCCGTCACCGCCGCCACAGTCCGCCACCGCCGCCACTGTCCACCACCGCCACCACTGTCCGCCCGCCGCCACTGTCCACCACTGCCGCCACTGTCCGCCACAGCCGCCACTGTCCGCCACAGCCGCCACTGTCCGCCCGCCGCCACTGTCCACCATTGCCGCCACTGTCCGCCACAGCCGCCACTGTCCGCCACAGCCGCCACTGTCCGCCCGCCGCCACTGTCCACCACCGCTGCCACTGTCCGCCACCGCCACTGTCCGCCGCAGCCGCCACTGTCCGTCACCGCCGCCACAGTCCGCCACCGCCACCACTGTCCGCCCGCCGCCACTGTCCACCATTGCCGCCACTGTCCGCCCACCGCCACTGTCCGCCGCAGCCGCCACTGTCCGCCCGCCGCCACTGTCCACCACCGCCGCCACTGTCCGCCCACCGCCACTGTCCACCATCGCCGCCACTGTCCGCCCGCCGCCACTGTCCACCACCGCCGCCACTGTCCGCCCGCCGCCACTGTCCACCACCGCCACCACTGTCCGCCCGCTGCCACTGTCCGTCACCGCCGCCACAGTCCGCCACCGCCGCCACTGTCCACCACCGCCACCACTGTCCGCCCGCCGCCACTGTCCACCATTGCCGCCACTGTCCGCCACAGCCGCCACTGTCCGCCACAGCCGCCACTGTCCGCCCGCCGCCACTGTCCACCACCGCTGCCACTGTCCGCCACAGCCGCCACTGTCCGCCACCGCCAGACACAGCCGCCACTGTCCGCCCGCCGCCACTGTCCGCCACCGCCGCCACAGCCGCCACTGTCCGCCACCGCCGCCACTGTCCGCCACCGCCACCACTGTCCGCCCGCCGCCACTGTCCGCCACCGCCACCACTGTCCGCCACCGCTGCCACTGTCCGCCCGCCGCCACTGTCCGCCACCGCCACCACTGTCCGCCCGCCGCCACTGTCCGCCCGCTGCCACTGTCCGTCACCGCCGCCACAGTCCGCCACCGCCACCACTGTCCGCCCACCGCCACTGTCCGCCGCAGCCGCCACTGTCCGCCACAGCCGCCACTGTCCGCCCGCCGCCACTATCCGCCACAGCCGCCACTGTCCGCCGCAGCCGCCACTGTCCGCCACAGCCGCCACTGTCCGCCCGCCGCCACTGTCCGCCACAGCCGCCACTGTCCGCCCGCCGCCACTATCTGCCACCGCTCCCACTGTCCGTCACCGCCGCCACAGTCCACCACCGCCACCACTGTCCGCCCGCCGCCACTGTCCACCATTGCCGCCACTGTCCGCCACAGCCGCCACTGTCCGCCCGCCGCCACTGTCCACCACCGCTGCCACTGTCCGCCACAGCCGCCACTGTCCGCCACCGCCACTGTCCGCCGCAGCCGCCACTGTCCGTCACCGCCGCCACAGTCCGCCACCGCCACCACTGTCCGCCCGCCGCCACTGTCCACCATTGCCGCCACTGTCCGCCCACCGCCACTGTCCGCCGCAGCCGCCACTGTCCGCCCGCCGCCACTGTCCACCACCGCCGCCACTGTCCGCCCACCGCCACTGTCCACCACCGCCGCCACTGTCCGCCCGCCGCCACTGTCCACCACCGCCGCCACTGTCCGCCCGCCGCCACTGTCCACCACCGCCACCACTGTCCGCCCGCTGCCACTGTCCGTCACCGCCGCCACAGTCCGCCACCGCCGCCACTGTCCACCACCGCCACCACTGTCCGCCCGCCGCCACTGTCCACCATTGCCGCCACTGTCCGCCACAGCCGCCACTGTCCGCCACAGCCGCCACTGTCCGCCCGCCGCCACTGTCCACCACCGCTGCCACTGTCCGCCACAGCCGCCACTGTCCGCCACCGCCAGACACAGCCGCCACTGTCCGCCCGCCGCCACTGTCCGCCACCGCCGCCACAGCCGCCACTGTCCGCCACCGCCGCCACTGTCCGCCACCGCCACCACTGTCCGCCCGCCGCCACTGTCCGCCACCGCCACCACTGTCCGCCACCGCTGCCACTGTCCGCCCGCCGCCACTGTCCGCCACCGCCACCACTGTCCGCCCGCCGCCACTGTCCGCCCGCTGCCACTGTCCGTCACCGCCGCCACAGTCCGCCACCGCCACCACTGTCCGCCCACCGCCACTGTCCGCCGCAGCCGCCACTGTCCGCCACAGCCGCCACTGTCCGCCCGCCGCCACTATCCGCCACAGCCGCCACTGTCCGCCGCAGCCGCCACTGTCCGCCACAGCCGCCACTGTCCGCCCGCCGCCACTGTCCGCCACAGCCGCCACTGTCCGCCCGCACCCACTATTTGCCACCGCCGCCACTGTCCGCCCGCCGCCACTATCTGCCACCGCTCCCACTGTCCGTCACCGCCGCCACAGTCCACCACCGCCACCACTGTCCGCCCGCCGCCACTGTCCACCATTGCCGCCACTGTCCGCCACAGCCGCCACTGTCCGCCCGCCGCCACTGTCCACCACCGCTGCCACTGTCCGCCACAGCCGCCACTGCATAGATTAGTGCATAATATAGAGAGATGAGAGCAGAGTTAGGTACATAATATCTGATTTTGGAGAGTATACCAACTGTTTTAGAGACTTTCTTAGTTATGTGTTGTATGTGGGTACTGAAGTTGAGTCTCTTGTCTAGGAATAGGCCGAGAAACTTTCCATCATTTTTATTGCTAATGTTTACATTGTCTATCTGAAGCTGAATTGCATTTGTAGATTTGCTTCCAAATAAGATGTAGTAGGTCTTTTCTATGTTAAGTGTTAGTTTGTTGGTTGACATCCATAAGTGGACTTTTTTAGTTCATTATTAACAACATTATTTAGTGTATGTGGGGTGGGGTTAGAGTAGATGAGGGTAGTATCATCAGCAAACAAAATAGGTTTCAGAATGTTAGAGACATTAGGCAGATCATTGATGTATATAAGAAATAGGAGAGGTCCCAAAATGCTGCCCTGTGGCACTCCAACGGTTATTGGTAGAGTTATTATTGGTTTTACAATTCTGTTTGTTAAACTTTCGCTTATTGTCATTGGATTATTAAGTTAAGTCAGCTAGGATGAGCTGGTTATATTATATTATTGTTTTTATGTCCACTTATCCTGCGTACATAAGTAATTAAGTCCCTTCCTCAGGCTTGGCACTGTATTGCCATGCCATATTGTACTGGCATTCTCTCTAAAATCAGATACTATGTACCTCACCTTGACCTGGTGACGCTCTATTACTCTCTCATCTATCCTTATCTCAATTATGGTATCTGTGCTTAGGGGTTCTACTACCCAAAATCATCTTCGTCCGCTAATTCCTCAACACAAATCTGCTATTGGAATAATAACAAACCCTGGCCCCCAGACTACACTCGACCTGCTTACTTAAATCTTTGAATATGTAAGATAATAAGTCACTGCACATCCTCTCAAGTATACTCTATATATTTAAAACCCTGAACTGTAATGCCAATCCTGACCTTAAACGCTTCCCAGAAGATTGTAGCAGAACCCATGGACACCACATCAGAAACAAATCTTGTTTCTTGTGTGGTTTTAAGATCCAGGGGTGTCTGGTAGCCAAGTGGACAGCGCACAGGACTCGTAATTCTGTGGCCCGGGTTCGATTCCCGGACCAGGCAGAAACAAATGGGGAAAGTTTCTTTCACCCTGATGCCCCTGTTACCTAGCAGTAAATTATGTACCTTGGAGTTAGACAGCTGTTACAGAGTTGCTTCCTGGGGGTGTTTGTGTGTGTGGGGGAAAAAAATAATTTAGTAGTTAGTTACAGTTGATTGATTGACAATTGAGAGGCAGGCCGTAAGAGCAGAGCTCAACCCCCGCAAGAACAACTAGGTGAATAAGTACCTATTTGATACTCCAAGAGTGCGACTGAACCAAACTAGAAATTCTCTGCAAATCAAGAGATCCAGAATGTGGAATGTTCTTCCCAGTCATTTCAAAGGCTGTATACCTCTCTCAACCAGCTTAAGAGAATAACCAAGTGCTACCTAATAAACTCCATGAAACCTACCATACCCCTAAATGTCAACCTATGTTTTGCTTTTTATTAACAATTTTGATTATTGACCAACTAGTTTAACTGCTGATATCTGCCATATATAAACTTGAAGAAAATTGTAGTCTTCTGTTTATTTAGTTAAAATTACTTCTGCTGTTCTGTTTCAATTTCTGCTGTCCTTCCATCATACAATTTTTGTCATTCTTGATTTTCATTTTTCAATTCACTCTTTTGATCTCAATTAGTTTTAAGGTTCTAGTGTTTTTCCTTCATCTTGCCTGAAACGCTGTGGGTATTAGTGGCTTTAGGCATAGTATGTACTACCTGTAGATAAACTAGAAATCTACAATTCTGTTTGTAACTCATCTTGTATGTTTGCCCAAAATGCTATGTGTATTAGTGGCTTTAGGTACTGTATGTACTAGCTCTATGTATAAATCCAACATTATGTTTGTAACTCATCATCTATGTATGTACTTTTTCTGAATAAATTTTATATTTTGAATTTAGAATTTTGTATGTACTTTTACCTAAATAAAACTTATTTATGTATTTGTTTTGTTATTACAGTCTCTCTTTTAAACTGGTTGGGAGGCATCCAAATTTTAATTAAATTACAGTAATTTAATTAATTTAGCATTCACAATAATTAGGAAACCAGCCATAACCTGCATTAATTTAGCATCCCCAATAATTAGGAAACCAGCGATATGGAATTTCATAAATGTACCTCACAATATAAACTGGGAATCTGAACTCAACAATACACAGGATATAAATTCCTAATGGATATAAACTGCCAAAATATTAAACAACACCTGATTCACAAGTGGCATACTTAAAGCAATTAACAAGAAACTCGAATATGAAACAAAACATAGAATTGCCCTAATTACAAAAGAAGTTAAGAGATACTCATCAATGCTTACCAATATAATATGAAGAGCCAAAGCTTCCTTTTATGAGAATAGATTTAAAGAAGCAAAAGGAAATATGAAAATGAAAAAATCCACAAGGGCCGTGATGAGGATCGAACCTACTTCTGAGAGCATCCCAGACACTGCCTTAATCGACTGAGCTATGACATTTTTTTTTTTTTTTTTTTTATGGATAAAGGTCTCGTCACGGCCCTTGTGGATTTGTTCATTTGATGCATCATGCTATTGTGATTTCTGTATGTAGTGAAATAGGAAAAGTACATGGAAAGCCATCTCTAACAACCTAGAGTCTAAACAACAATCACATAATAAGCAGATAAAACTCTCCAAAGATGGTTACACACCTGCAACAGACAGATATTGCAACTGAATTCAATAGCTTCTTTTCATCAATTGGTACAAACTGTGCCAGAAAAATCCCAGAGACCCAGACACATGTTACTACAAATCTCACAAGCAGCTGTCCTAACTCTCTACTCCTTTTGCCAGTCAGCCCGAAAGACATTATATGATAATTCAATCACTTAACACCAATGCTGGGAACATTTTTGAGATACAATCTATAATATATATAAAAGTACTGCCCCTGCTCTTGCACTACCCATAGCTCTGTTATTCAACAATTTTCTAGAGCATCATTCTTTTCCTGATATCCTTAAGAAAGCAAGAGTGATGGCAGCTCAAAAAGGAGACAAGATAGCTGACAAAAACAATTACAGACCAATATCAAATGTACCAATACTTTCAAAAAAATATATGAAAAATTATTTATAAACAGCTCTATTCGTACTTTGTAAAACTCAACATACTACTAATTAAATCCACAACGACCGTGATGAGGGTTCGAACTTATGTCCAGGATGATCCCAGATGCACCTTAATCGACTGCGCCGCGACATGGTAATATGAATTGCAATCAGGTTCGCTACTGCTCACACACGGATCCCACAGTCTCTCTGAGACACAAACTGGGGTTTTACACAATTCCCCCATGCACTTGGGCTCTTTCAACAAGCTGTTCTACCTCTTAAGAGATAGACTATATTTCTTTGGACTATATACATTCCTATCTCAGTGACAGACATGTGGTCATCAATAGCATAACTTCAGATAGACAATGTTAACATTACCCATAAAAATGATGGGAAGTTCCTTGGCCTATACATAGTCAAGGGACTGAACTTTAGCACCCACATACAACACATAGCTAAAAAAGTCTCAAAAACGGTCGGTATACTTTCTAAAATCAGAAATTATGTTCCCCTCTGCTCTTCTCCCATTATGCTACCTAATAATCTATCCATTTCTTTCATACATTATCTGAGTCAGATTAAACTTGTGCAAACATTCCATGCAAAGAAAATGCGCTACTCTTTGGAACTCAATCCCTGATGAATTAAAAAAGGGTCCAATCCATGCCCTGCTCAAAAGTAAAAAGTACCTAATTTCATCCTCACAGTTTCCTACCTTGTGCTTCAAACTTACACTGTACATCTGAAGGGGTACACTGCTACAATGTACCCTTTCATCTTTAAGGACATGCCTGAAATGGTATTCAAGCTAGTGGCTTTGCATGAATGTAAAAATACCAATCTTATGTAATGACACCAACCCATTGTACCTTCTTGCAAATAAATGATTATTATTATTATTATTACCCAGGACAAAGCGATCGTGGAACGCCAGGCAAGCGTTATAACCACTACTCCACGGAAGCTGTACATAACTAAACTTTTTAGTCATATTTTATATATGGCAATGGAAATTTTGTTTGTTGTCAAAGTGAACACCAAGGAACTTCCCATCAACTCTGCTCATAATTTGGTGTTGTTAAGTCTTAGACAATGAATCACAACAGATATGGTCGAGACATGATGACCAAACCACACACCAGAAGGTGAGGAGACGACAACATTTCGGTCCGTCCTGGACCATTATCAAATCGATTATGATAATGGTCCAGGACGAACCAGGACGTTGACGTCTCATCTTCGGGTGTGTGGTTTGGTCATCATAGTCTTAAGATTAATTTGATTGTTGAACTTCTTACCAAACAAAAATGTAAAACGCCTTGTCGATGTTAAGGGTAAGTTTGTTAACAGTCAATTTAATGGGCTTCATTTAGTTCAGTATTCACCGTGTCATTTAGAATAAGTGGGTTAGCATATGAGAAAATATGAAGATTGTATCATCAGCAAACAAAACTGAGGTAAAATGTTGCATGGTATTTGGAAGATATATATGAGAAATAGGAGTGGACCAAGTATGCTACCCCTGCAGAATGCCAATGTTAATTGACAAAGTGGGAGCAGTAGCAGCGTTCACTGAAATATACTGCTGACAGAGATAAGATTGCAAGTACTGAAGGGAGTGACCTCAAACTCCATAGTGTAGGAGTTTGAGAAGAAGGTTATTGTGGTTAACAGTGTCAAAACCCTTACGTAAGTCAACAAACAAACCTATAGGGAGCTAATTTTTATTAAGTACTGCATGTAATAATTTAAGCCTATTTATAAGAGCATTGTTGGCGCTTTTATGGGTCCTGAAGCCACACTGTATTATCAGACGAGGATAACCTCAATAAATTCCTCTCCCAATGTGATCTATCTGAACAAGCTGACCCTATTAGTGCCTCAATTTAATTAATTATGCCATTGTTACCAATATTGTAAGTTATTAATAGAAGTTAGCTAAGTTCTATAACATATTGTTACTGTAAGTGGACAGTGACCTTGTATGTTAAGATAATTGTCAACTAAATTAATAGTATTAATAATAATAATAATTTATTCACAAACAAGTACAATGGGGTTGGTGAGATTACATAAGACTGGTATTTTTACATTCTTGTAAGGTCACTAACATGTACAGTGTTTCCTGCAAGTTCTATAGCATATAGTTACTGTGAGTGAACAGTTACTTTGTATGTTGAGATAATTGTCAAGTAAGTTCTATAACACTTCTTGTTACTGAGATTGGCCAGTGACCTTTTATGCTGAAACAATCATCCAGGTCTATATAATATAATTACAGTAATAGGTAATAGGTAAAAGTCAAGTACTACACCATATTCTATCTATAAATAATATAGGCCAATGATTGCTCTTAAGCAAATAATAACTACACATCATTCACATCCATCAACACAACAAGAACCTAAACTGTCAATCATAACAGTAAACTATATTGTTTTGGTTTGCCTAGATGACAAATTACAAGCCGTGGTTTGGCCACAGGGCGGCAAAAACTGTAGCTCTTTGACATTTAATATGCGGCTAGTAAAAAATTCTTGAGAATGTGAATATTCTAGAAGTTTCTACCCGAATCCAGGGCAAGAAATGCACGACTATATAAAAAGTTCCGATACTTGTGGAACAAAGTTTGCATTCACAGTTAAAGGAGGTAAACCTTTGTGCCTTGTTTTCCAAGTGCCATTCAGTCATTACAAAGCCAGGAACTTGAAACGCCAGTATAAACCTAATCACAAAAACTTTTCGTATGATTATCCACCTAAATCAGACTTAAGGAAAAATAAGTTAAATGAGTTAAAATCATCAATAAATTGCCAGCAGACACTTGACATTATTCAGTAAGGAAGCTGTGGCTCTCAAATGGTTCTCCTGCAGCTCTCAAACATCTGAGGTTTATCATTTGCAGCTCTTACAGTAAGCAAGTTTGGCCACCCCTGCCATAAAGGCTACTCCTATACCTGGTAAAACAGGCCTATAATAATCATACATACCAATTATGCAATGACTAAATTTAGGCTTATATCTACAAATTAAAAAATCATTACACTGTAATTTATAGTTATAAATACTTATTAATCAAAGATATTGAGAATAATGGAAATATAGACAACTGATGTAAATACTAGCAGTAATTAAGCCTAGGCTAACTATATTCAATGAAATACTTCAAAAAATATAATAAATTATAGTCATGGTAATATACTATAAATGAAAAATGCCACTTTATAAAATGGGTTAATACAAGTGGCAGTCAGGCTAATATTATTGTCTGATAAGATAATATAATTGCCAGTATTCTAATATAATTGTGTCAGGATAATATTATTGTCATTCAGGATAATATATTTACCAACACGCTAATGTAACTGCCAGTGTCAGGCTAATATAATTGCCAGTCAGACTCATTTAATTGAGTCAGGATAATATAATTGCCAGTCAAGTTAATGCAATTATCAGTCAGGATATATATAATATAATTGTAAATCAGTATAATATTATTGAAGGTTAAGATAATATAATTGTCAGTCAGGCTATTATAATTGCCGGAGTCATGCTCACATAATTCACAGTCAGGATTGTATAATTGATAGTCAAGTTAATGTAATTATCAGTCTGGATACATGTAATATATCCATCCGCAGGATGGATATATGCTCCACTACCGCCCACAGAATGAGTATGGGGTCCACTACCGCCCACAGGGTGGCATGGGGGGGGGGGGCACTACTACCTACAGAATGGGTATGAGGTCACTATACCACCCACAGGATGGGCATGGGGTCCACTACTGCCCAAAAGATTGGTATTGGGTGCAGTACCACCCACAGGATGGGTATGGGGTCCACTACCGCCTGCAGGATGGCTATGGGTCTACTACCACCCACAAGATGGGTCTGGGGTCCACTACCCCCACAGGATAAGTATGGGGTCCACTACCTCCCACAAGATGGGTATGGGGTCTACTACCACCCACAGGATGGGTATAGGGTCCACTACCAACCACATGATGGGTCTGGGGTCCACTACCCCCACAGGATAAGTATGGGGTCCACTTCCACCCACAAAATGGGTATGGGGTCCACTACCATCCACAGGATGGGTATATGGTCCACTACCATCCACACGATGGGTAAGGGGTTCACTACCACCCACAGGATAGGTATAGGGTCCACTACCACCCACAGGATTGATATGGGGTCCGCTACCACAGAATGGGTTTGGGGTCCAATAGCACCCACAAGATGGGTATGGGGTCCACTACTAACCACAAGATGGGTATGGGGGTCCACTACTAACCACAAGATGGGTATGGGGTCCACTACCAACCACAAGATGGGTAACAAAGTTATTAATTTATGAAACAGATTGACAAATTTTAAGTGTTTATACAATATTGTGAAATTGAGAGTCAGTGTAGTAACATAAATTGGTAAATCATAAATATTGTAAGTTAAGAATCTGATGCATGTGTGTGTGTGTGTGTGTGTAGGGGGGGGGCGATAACCTTGGTAAGCGAGAGTGGAAGGTAACCTTAGACGTTCTGAAGTCAAACTTGGGGAGTTGGAGGGTCAAACCTACCCTCCAACATCTGGGCATAGTACAAGGAGCCTCCAAGTAGTGAAGTTGAGGACTAGAGCGACGCGCACCATCTGCCCAGGTGGCACTCGTGGAGTGTCACCTGGACAGATGGCGCGCGTCGCTCTAGTCCTCAAGGGTTTTGGGGGATTTTCCCGGAAGTTTGGCGCGTGTCGGAGGTATGTGGTGTGCGTCGCTCTAGTCCTCGGGGTTTTGGGGTGCTTTTTCCATGTGTTTGGGTCAGGAAAGAGGGAAGCCATGTTGTTGGGGATGTAGGAGAGTATGTGTTAGCGTAAGAAATACAAGGATAAGAGTGGAATATGAGGAAGGAGTAAATGAATATGTATGTGTGTTTGGCGTAGACTTAATCCTGTGTGAGGATAATAGTTTTGATGATCGTAAGTAAGGTGCGAGGAGTCCCAACATAGTCTGTTATGTTGTTTGGGGTGGGGGAGGGGTAGGGGAGGGAGGGAGGGAGGGAGGGAAGGGTGAGTGGAGCTTCCCCTCGTCGTGAGACTGCTCGGGGTCATTTGGGGTTAGACAAACCATTAACTCCCCCTACAGGAAGCCGTAAGTGTGAGAGGAAGAGAGAGTAGAGTCCAGCAGGAGGGATGTGGTCCATTCGGCTTAATCGTTTTTTTTCAAGTCTAATTTCTTCGAGTTATGCATCTGTGTTTGGAGATGGGTCATACATGGTATGAAGTGTGGAGGAGGAGGAGAAGGAGGAATAGAAAGAGAGCAGTCACTCTTAAGTTGTGAAACAGAGTTGGAGGGTGTAAACCTTTACCCTTAAGCGTTTTTCAATGTCTGCGGAGGGGTGTGCGTACTAGTCACTGGTCAGAGGGTAACTGAAGTGCTTTTCCAAGTAGTTTGGTTATATCTCCCCCTCCCGGAGGGTAGGCAATGACATCCATTACTTCCTCAGACCCGACGGAAGTGGTTGGGCATCCATTACCCACTGCGTTTCGCTACGGTCCGCGACTCTCTCTCTCTCTCTCTCTGTCTCTCTGTCTCTCTGTCTCTCTCTCTCTCTATATATATCTCTCTCTGTCTCTCTCTCTCTCTCTCTCTCTCTCTCTCTCTCTCTCTCTCTCTCTCTCTCTCTCTCTCTCTCTCTCTCTCTCTCTCTCTCTCTCGCCCTCTCTACTCCGTAGGTTAGCAATGTTCCTCACATACAAAGTAAAACATACAAAGTAGGTGAACCGTTACCCTTAAGCGTTTTTTAATGTCCGCGGAGGGGTGTGCGTACTAGTCACGGGTCAGAGGGTAACTGAAGTGCATTTCCAAGTAGTTTTGGTTACATTTTCCCCTCCCGGAGGGTAGTATTATAGACTGTGGGTTGGTTGGTGTTGTCGTCGTTGATCCTTCTCTACGGACAACCCAACCCACAACTCGGTAGAGTGCTTATACTAGGAGATCACCCTTGGCGCTTCTGGCTCTTGGAGAGGGGCTCAACGTCACACGTTTAGGGGATGCGGCTCCAACATTTAGCCTCGTTGTCACGTGCACACACCCACTCGAGCCGCTGTGACTCCCCACTCTCTCCTTAGGTGATATGATCTCCTCAATCCCCTTTTTGACTTATTAGTATTACCTTTTACCCTGTCCACGGCAGTGGTTCTTGGTTCTTTCTCTCTCCTTCTTTACTACCTCCTGGGAAGCCTCACTAGGACAAGGGCAAACACCAGCAAATTGTGACACATTTACTGGACAAAGCACATACACGATACATACACACATATAATAATAATGAATCCTATACTCGATAATCACAATCAGGTTGCACTCCAATACCATCAGAACTCTATTATCAGCTTATCAAGTGGTATCCTATCTCCTGGTTCACCACCTGATACTATCAACCTCCTCAAGTTGATCAAGTCTACATACACTGTTGCACCATCAGCAAGATAACATATATATATAGAAAATCAGCACTTGAATGCAATAACATATACCAGTATAAATGTTCATTGATACTTCAGTATAAAAAAACTCCTTGACGTAAGAATGCCAACAGTCACTCACCTCTCACTGCGTCTTGCACGCTAATGACAACCAAACACTATCAACTCCCTATAAGTAATCCACCAGAACTTCCCCTTCCACCTCTGGAAGTTCACTACCCTAATATCCTTAGGTTCTTCCGGGCTTCACTACCAGGATCCTCTGCAGCTCCTCCAGGCTGCTATCATGAAGTTTCCTTGAGCAACTACGGTGCTTCACCCTTCTGCTAGGGTCCTCCACAGCTCTCTTGGCTGCTACACCATGAAGTTTCCCCGAGCAACTATGGTGCTTCTCCACCTCTACAGAAGCACGTGACACTCCTCTTCACTGCTGCTTCTCCTCACAGCTCGAGGTCCTCTGCTCCACTACCTTGGAGTCTCATCAGCTACTTCATCTGCTGGCTTCGAAGTTCTCAGCAACTTCTTCCCCAAAAGAACAAACCACAGATTAATTGGTCGAGGGCGCTTTCCCTCTGACGGCGTCTGGTCAGGGCGCTCCCACGGCCCACAATAATGCTTCTGGGCGATTTAATATCTGCTCGTCGACCAGGACTTGAGACCACAACGTTCCCAGCTCGATTCCACAGCTGGTACGTCCGCACACTTCTCTTCTCTTAGAGATATATCACTAGGGGTTCCCTTCTGACGGGAGCTCAAACGGAGCGCGGCTTCCCCCTGCGATGTCTGGCACTCAAGTGAGGTCAAGGTCCTCCAGAAGCGAGCCTCACGCCTCCAGCAAAATGTCCACATCTCCTAGCCAGTCATTTATCTATTTCCTTACTTACTGCCCATAATCTTAAACTGTTCATTGAATCCACCATACTATTTTTCATATGCGTTATCACCTCAATATTTGCTAGACCTTCTAATCAAGTCAGGCTTGATGAATAACTCTCAAGGAGGGAGACTCGTTTCTCCTGTAGGCTGAGATCATAACACTCCCCTCCCCTTATTTTTGAGAGTTATTCCAGTGGCAAAGCTCGGGATAATACATCCGCCACTACACTGTCTCGTTCTTCACCCGATATACTCTCTTAGGAGTCTACAATTAATTTGTTGCACCTTGCAACATCTGGCTCACAACTCGCCAGAAACATGATCTTCTCATAAACGATCTGACTTCTCTGGCACCTCTTGGCTAGGCTGTCCTCCTTGGACGCCTGCACTCCATCGGTCCACTCTACTTATTGTTTCCACCCTCCGTTTCCTCGTCTTCCTCTCTTCACGTCCAGAGTCAGACATCTGCTGTCTGTACCTCCTCTATCGTCTTCACACTTCCATCTACTGCCGTTATACTTTCGTCTCCTGTCATCATACTTCACTCCCTCGTCTTCACCGACGATCCCCCCTTTTGTCTCCTCATTTATCCGAGACCTCATCCTGTTTGACTTCCATCGAGTCCTCGGCTTTCTTCTACTCCTCCATGCTTGCATCATCTTCCTCTTCCCACACTTCTCACTTCTATACCACTCCATTTCTTCTCCTTCAACTCTTCTTCGTTCCCTAAAAGTTTCTCCGAGCACTGTATACTACATCCAACAGCATTCGACCGTACACGTCGCCTTAATTGCCTCTCCCAGAGTGCTCGTAAGCATCTCTCCACACATACTGTCTCTTCTCCTTTAATTTCCTCGGTTATTACTCTTCACCATCTCTCCTCCACGTTTTCTGTGAAACATGTCAACTCTTGACATCTCCCACAACTTAACTCCACTATCCATATGCCTCTGTGCTCGTGGACAATTTGACGTTTTACACCCGTCCTTGATCTGTCCACATCTTTCCTCATTCCTACTCAGCACAGTTGCATTCGCCTTCCGACTCTTAATTTCAGCAGTCTGGGCTCTACTCAGGTCCGCTCTCTTCACAGTATTCTTCTTCGGCTGGGTCATCCTCACTTTCGACCTCACTGAGACTTCATTCTCCTGGGCTGGACCTTCATCAAACAGCCATGCTATATCTACATCGATATCTTCCACCGGTTTAATCGACACTGTCTCACCTTCTCCAGTGTCTTCCTCGTCGGCCACCTCTGCCTTCGTCACTACCGAGACAGGGTACTCAATGGCTTGGCGGTCTCCTGACGCATCTTCTCGGATGTCAGTCAGGTTCACTCTCTCAGGTGTCCCACACGTGCCGTGGCCTTCTGGGCACTCCTCTGGCACAGTCTCTGCTGTGACTCTTGTCAACACCTTTGTCCCGCACAAGTCATTCCCCAGGATCACTTGGACTCCTGGAACAGGTATGTCGGGGCACACTCCCAACATCACCTCTGCCGACACATATTCCGACCTTAGCTGGACAGTACAAACGGGCATGTCACTTTCAGACAACAACCCATATACCTTCATCTTACTCCTGCCAGCTAACCGTCGATTATTCCCAATCAGGCTTCTCGCAATCAAGCTCTGATTAGCTCCGGTATCTCTTAAGATACCAACTTCTACCTCAGGTTGGCCTCCTATACTGATCCAACCTTTGCTCATGAACGGCCTATACCTCTCGTTCACTAAGTTCACCTTCTGTGGTTTGTCTTGGAACACATTAGTATATTTACTTCGTGGGTCACACATGGCCAGGGTCACAACTCTCTTGCCCTGCCTACAGTCTCGCATCACGTGACCCAATCCGTTACAATTGTAACACCTCACCTGGGAGAAATCTCTTCTATATGTACCAGAGTGGCTCTGACTTTGTCCACTCACATGAGAGTTCCTCGGGCCAGGTACACTACTTGCACTCTGTGGGGCTTTACTGGACTCTCGATTTCCCGGATAACGATTAGCTTCTCGTTTAGCTCCTTCATCTTCACTTTCGGACGAAGTGCGTGACCTACTCTTCTGAGTTTTAGGGTACTTACGTCTATCTGCCCATTTATCAAAATTCTTCTCACCCCAGACTCCTCTGGGTCTCTCATAATTTCTTCCTCCCCAGACTCCATTGGATCTGCCATTGCTGCGTCTCGCCTCCCTTCTTACTCTGTTCTCCCTTAAGCTCTTGTACGCTTCAGTAATCATATCCGCCCTATCTGCGGCATCTTTCACCTCCTTTATCCCTGCTTCTTGGATCTTGAACTTTGTTTCGGGATGCATCATCTCCAAGAACTTCTCCATGACCATCAGTTGCTTCAGGTCAGCGTAAGATCCAACTCCAGCAGCCTCAATCCACTTCTGGAATCGTCTTTCCAGATCCCTTGCTGTCTCAGCAAACGTACATGCTCCAACTTTGATCATTTCTCTGAAGCGCTTCCTATAAGCTTCTGGGGTTAACTGAAACGAGCGCAATATGCTGCTCTTTACCGTGGCATAATCCTGGCACTCTTCCAGTGACAATTGGGTGTATGCCTCCCTGGCTGCACCGGTCAATCTTAACTGGACCAGCTGGGCCCATTCCTCCTGTGGCCACTCCTTGATGCTGGCTACTTTTTCAAAATGCTCGAAAAAGCTTTCTGCCTCTTCGGGAACAAACAAGGGAATGTCCTTCTCCCTAACCCTAACATCTGGTGGGTGTGATACCTGGGTGGTGCTCTCTGGCAACCCATGTTCAATCCTTTGCTCAGCCAAGGTTCTATTCGCTTCTATCTGCATTTGTTTTGTTCTCTCTTTTTCTTTTTCGACCTGGGCTTTTTCTTTTTCTATTTCCAGTCTGGTTTTTTTCTTTTTCCTTCTCAGCTTCATTTTTCATCTGGAGTTCTAATTTCATCTTTTCCAGCTGGAACTGTCTCTCCTCACGCTGCATCTGGAGCTCTAACTGGAATCTCTCCAAGCTCCTATTTCGGCTACTCCTGCTACTGCGGCTACTCTTACTGCTCCTACTCGATCCCTGGGATCTCACTTCATCCTGCCCATCATCCTCCTTTCCACTTTCAGCTCCTTTTTGGGCTCCTTGCTCTGCCGCTTCATTTTTGGCTCTTAACTGCCTCAGGATCTCATCCTTCATCCCAGCTACTTTAGATGCTTTCAACCTGATGCCACATTTTTCTGCTATTTGTTTCAATTGATCCCTCGTGCAACCTTCCAAGTCCTCAGGCTTGCCTGACTCCACAAATGCTTGCACCTTATCCATCTTTGTCCTGTGAGTCTTCCCAAGAGAGAATATACACCTGCGGTCACACAGTTTATCTATTTCAGCAAGGGTGTACAAATCCACTCTTGGACAGGGTGTGGGTGTGTCAGTTCACTCTCCCGGACAGGCCCCCAATTTATTATAGACTGTGGGTTGGTTGGTGTTGTCGTCGTTGATCCTTCTCTACGGACAACCCAACCCACAACTCGGTAGAGTGCTTATACTAGGAGATCACCCTTGGCGCTTCTGGCTCTTGGAGAGGGGCTCAACGTCACACGTTTAGGGGATGCGGCTCCAACATTTAGCCTCGTTGTCACGTGCACACACCCACTCGAGCCGCTGTGACTCCCCACTCTCTCCTTAGGTGATATGATCTCCTCAATCCCCTTTTTGACTTATTAGTATTACCTTTTACCCTGTCCACGGCAGTGGTTCTTGGTTCTTTCTCTCTCCTTCTTTACTACCTCCTGGGAAGCCTCACTAGGACAAGGGCAAACACCAGCAAATTGTGACACATTTACTGGACAAAGCACATACACGATACATACACACATATAATAATAATGAATCCTATACTCGATAATCACAATCAGGTTGCACTCCAATACCATCAGAACTCTATTATCAGCTTATCAAGTGGTATCCTATCTCCTGGTTCACCACCTGATACTATCAACCTCCTCAAGTTGATCAAGTCTACATACACTGTTGCACCATCAGCAAGATAACATATATATATAGAAAATCAGCACTTGAATGCAATAACATATACCAGTATAAATGTTCATTGATACTTCAGTATAAAAAAACTCCTTGACGTAAGAATGCCAACAGTCACTCACCTCTCACTGCGTCTTGCACGCTAATGACAACCAAACACTATCAACTCCCTATAAGTAATCCACCAGAACTTCCCCTTCCACCTCTGGAAGTTCACTACCCTAATATCCTTAGGTTCTTCCGGGCTTCACTACCAGGATCCTCTGCAGCTCCTCCAGGCTGCTATCATGAAGTTTCCTTGAGCAACTACGGTGCTTCACCCTTCTGCTAGGGTCCTCCACAGCTCTCTTGGCTGCTACACCATGAAGTTTCCCCGAGCAACTATGGTGCTTCTCCACCTCTACAGAAGCACGTGACACTCCTCTTCACTGCTGCTTCTCCTCACAGCTCGAGGTCCTCTGCTCCACTACCTTGGAGTCTCATCAGCTACTTCATCTGCTGGCTTCGAAGTTCTCAGCAACTTCTTCCCCAAAAGAACAAACCACAGATTAATTGGTCGAGGGCGCTTTCCCTCTGACGGCGTCTGGTCAGGGCGCTCCCACGGCCCACAATAATGCTTCTGGGCGATTTAATATCTGCTCGTCGACCAGGACTTGAGACCACAACGTTCCCAGCTCGATTCCACAGCTGGTACGTCCGCACACTTCTCTTCTCTTAGAGATATATCACTAGGGGTTCCCTTCTGACGGGAGCTCAAACGGAGCGCGGCTTCCCCCTGCGATGTCTGGCACTCAAGTGAGGTCAAGGTCCTCCAGAAGCGAGCCTCACGCCTCCAGCAAAATGTCCACATCTCCTAGCCAGTCATTTATCTATTTCCTTACTTACTGCCCATAATCTTAAACTGTTCATTGAATCCACCATACTATTTTTCATATGCGTTATCACCTCAATATTTGCTAGACCTTCTAATCAGGTCAGGCTTGATGAATAACTCTCAAGGAGGGAGACTCGTTTCTCCTGTAGGCTGAGATCATAACAGTAGGCAATGACGGCCATTACTTCCTCAGACACGGCGGAAGTGGTTGGGCATCCATTACCCAGTGTGTTTAGTTAAGGAAGGGGAGATGTAGCTACAGTCAGCAACTCCGTCTCTCTCTCTCTCTCTCTCTCTCTCTCTCTCTCTCTCTCTCTTTCTCTCTCTCTCTCTCTCTCTCTCTCTCTCTCTCTCTCTCTCTCTCTCTCTCTCTCTTTCTCTCTCTCTCTCTCTCTCTCTCTCTCTCTCTCTCTCTCTCTCTCTCTCTCTCTCTCTCTCTCTCTCTCTCTCTCTCTCTCTCCAGATCATTTAATAGTTGGGAAAGTAACATCATTTCCTTTCTCCTGCTGCCGCTGTTCACGTATCTTTCTCCATTTCACTTAGACTTACGGCACACCAGAGGATGGAGGACTAATGTCAATTTTCGAGCCCCCATCGCTCACACCCTTATAACCTTGTAAGGTAACACGACCAACATGATGACATCGTTCTTTGCTCAAATATCATTAATGTAATGTGGACAATATACTAACTTCGTTCTTTGCCCAAATAACATTTTAAGAGTAACGAGCAACTTTCTGTCGATGTCTGAATAATGAAATGTAAACCATGTTTAGCCATTACATCCAAACACAATAAAATATTTTTGTTCCACACATACAAATTCCAAGCAAAGTAAGCATATATACGATAATATGGAAAAACACAATCTTGATACTATTATTAACTTGACTTGTTCATTATCCCCGAGTTCAACACACTCTCTCTCTTAAGACCTACATTATCCAATGTAAACAGACCGGATGAGACGATAATGAAATAGCTCTGGTGTGAGGAGGTGGTTCACCAGCTCACTTACAATAGTGCTCTTATGCCTGTGGGAGCCAGTACACTTGTTAAGTGCACTTGTTAAGTGGGCGGACTTAAGTTTTGTACCAGCAACCGAAACATCTAGTGTTTGGGCTCATGTGAGAGCCCCAGTCATCAGCAGTCCATAAATGTTACCCTGGCCGGGGTGGCATGTCTGTGGACAGTGCTAGAGCTGATAGCATCATCTCATTGTATGGCATGGAGCCAGACAACTTTGCGCGCGAACGCCTAGGCCGCAGGCGTGGGGTGGGTAGACATGTGGGGCCCCACGCTCGCTGGCCACTTGAGTGGTTGTCATGGAGACAGCCGCCATCTTAGTAAACATCTTGAGCCGCCATGTTGGTCGGCCATCTTGGAGCTGCCCTAGGGGCTATGCTACACCGTCGCTGATTGGATGAGAGGGGTAGGCCGCTGTATGCCTTCCTCTCATTGGTTATTTCGAGAAGGACGCGGGAAGAGCCGGTGTGAGCATCATTCTGAACTCAGCCGCCACCTTGTCAAGACGTTCCTGTACTCAATTCGGCCAAATTGATGTATAAGGCGTCGTGGTGGCTGGACTACAACTGCTGATGCTTCCTGCTTCACCTACGACATCGGTCGTCACAGAATCCGGCCGAAGTCGTCGCTTGGAGGGGTTTAAGACATTATTGTATGCAGGGGGTAGAGGTACAGTGATCTGGGATCGTGGGGGAATGTGCATACGAGCAGCAACAGACTCGTAGATCCCATACCAGTGATGATTAGACTTGCTAGTGCTCTGTAGCAGTCGATGGGAACGGGGAAATTCGTGTCAGTGTTAAGGCAATTTCCCAATGTTGGTGTGAGACGCTATCGTTGTGCGCGTCACCTGGGTATGAACGCTTCACTTCACCGGGGAGTCGAGGGTGCGAACTCGGCCGTGTTGAGTGGGAGGGGTTCGAGTGTGCGCCAATTTTCCGTATAAGTACTACGGTCAGGAACTACCGCCGCCTACGCCACCCGGAGCGAGTCAGCCACCTATAGCGGGGTGCCTGATGTATGGGAATGGTGTGTAAAGCCGGCAGTGTGAATGAGTAAGTACCTATGTGTGTATTTCGGTGATTAGTGGTCTCTAAAGCTTGAATTCGAGGTCAAGTGTTCCGTCACATTGTCACGCAGCACCTGTTCAGGTGGAGTGAATTGTGGGCGAGGAGATTAATCACCTGTGTTGTCATCTTGTCAGTCCAGAGGGACTGGTGTACACAGACGTACAGTGTGTGTGTGTGTGTGTGGGTACACACGGGAACACAGAATATACATAGATTAGCCAAGGACGGAGAGGATGTCCATGTAATAATTCTTTTATTTCATTGTGGTAATCATTTTTGATCGTCCGTGGGACGGAGTGATATCATTTCCATGTGTGGTCTTGCAGGTGTGGAATTCCAACACTGAGCGCTCAGGTATGTGTAACGCCAGTGATTCCTGGCAATGATTATTGTGGAGTGTGCCACAGTGTGGCTTAAATTTCTTGTAGTGTTCCCAGGGCCGTGACAAGTGTGATTTATATAAATATATATATTGTGGTTGCAGTATTAATTAACGTAATTTTGGTGAGGTTTGGTGAGTGACGAGGCCGTCTAGAGAGACCGCCCCCGCTCTGTCGAGTAACGTAACTCTCGAGTGTTTATCGGCATGCGTGACCGATAAATCACTCACCATGTGATTTAAGGAGTGTGAGATTCTCCTTAGTGTTCCCAATAACGTTTGATAGCTGTAGGCTACATGTGTCAGCGGTAATTATATATATATATATAATCGTAGTGTCACGGTGCCCAGTGTTAATGTGTTAATTACTGTGTGGTGATTGCAATATATTGACCTATGTTCTAGGGGTCATTTGCAGCAGTAAGTAAGTAAGTGTGTGCAGTATCCTAATATTTGGAAATTAGAGTACTTGCCGTGTGTGTTATTGCAAAGGGGGTTGTTATTTGATGGTGATTGTTGCTAGTGTTGAGCAATCACCGTATGTGATTGCAGTTCAGTAAAACCATTGTGGGGCAGGGTTCTAGAGGGTTCATGTCCTGTAGGTTATTTTACTAGGTTCTGCAGTATTGTCATAGCAACCGGATTGTAACGTAAATCACTGTGATTTGTTAGTGTGATTTGTCATTGTCGTGGGGGAACTCGGCTGTAGACGAGTACTTGGATATACATATATTCTCCTGGTTATCTGGTAGGACATCGAAGTCCAGTATTCAGTGAGGTGATTGCGAGGCAATTAATATAACGTAACCAAGGGAACGCCCATTGCTTTAAGAGAATTTGTTCTTTGACAATTTGAGTAACGTAGAATGCGTTTGGGTTAATTTACTTTCCTGTAAGCAGCTACGGTAGTCTCGAGGAGCCTAGCCATCAGCCAGATAAGAATTAGAGTATTGTCTGTCGTAATTAACGGTCAGTGGGCCGGGTAATTGACGTGTTTCAGGAAGTCAAAGTAATTAATCTCGATCCTTGTTTGATCGACTCACACGAAGGCTACATTGTTCCATTAACGTAACGTCGTTATCTGCCCGGAAGTACCGGCACTTGATTGACTCGTGAGAGGAGTAGCGTCATTTTAGAATAACGTAAACGTGGGGCTAATTACTGTTATTAGTCGCCTGAATTGGTCTGAGTATGGAAGGCTTAGACGGAATTCGTACCTTAATGTAAATTGCTGAGCCAGTGTGAAAGGTTGCGTATTTTAATTGTTTAATTATTGATCTTGAGGATAGTAATTAATTACTCTAAAGGTAATCACGAGTGATTACCGTTCTCTTAGCACTTTGGACATTGCAAATCAGAGTTTACCATCGCTGAGTGATTAGTAACCGATTAACGTAAATTAACGTAACTAGTAGAGATTAATCAGCTGTCTGGAAGTACAGGGATTAATGGGATTTTCTCACTGAATGCTCGACGGGTAGAGTGTTGTTTGATTTCCGCGTTACTAGTGACAGTTGTAAGAGTTGTTAATTTAACGTAAATGTTACCTTGTAATTAACGTAAATCTTATTGTGTTATTAACGTAAATCAATTGTTATTGATTGTTGATCGTCCGTGGGACGTAGTGTTAACGTAAGGATTAATTTGAGGAAGGGTGCTGGAGTTGCCAGTGAACCCATTAGTTATTGTTGTCATTGGAAGACTACTGATTTGATTGCATTGCAACCGCTGTTGCAGGAGTAGACTGCACTGAGGCGTAGAACAGTTAGGAGGTTACTGGAGGCGTATTTCAGAACCTACTGTGTCATTTGTTGTAATTGTGATTATAGATCTGTTAGTTCTTGTTTCTTGTTGATTCCTCTGTGGTCACGCTTATGTTCGAGTTAGTTCATTATGCAGTCCGAGGGGCTGGTGTCTAGCTGTCATTGATAGTGTCACAGGAAGGATTTCGAGTAACGTCATTGACATATCTTTTGTTTTGTTGTAGTAGTTAGTACTTTATTGAATAAACTAAGTTGTTATGGTTAACACTGTCTTTTCGTTACACCCCCACACATTATTATTGTTATGCAAATGTTCTTCACACTCGACTAACATTGAGACTTATTTTCTGAGCTTTGGATCAAATATACGGCACCACACAACAATAAATTATTGTTGTGAGAGCCCGTGACCTACTCGTTAGATTCGCTTCGGCGATTGACGAAGGTCGGCGGCCTAAGTGGGGGGGATTTCAATTTTCATTGGGGTCTCGGCGTTTGCTCGCGCCTAGTCAATTGTTCATACATGGTCCCAAAGTGAGGAATGAGCTGGTTACTACACTGGTGTGTTAGCTAAGCAAGTCCTTCCTCAGGCGACCTAGTTGAATATCACGACAGGAATAAAGGTTAAAGAATAAAGAAAATTCTTAGAAATTTTCCGAGCTAAAATTCCTTATACCAATTTTAATTTATTCCAAAACTTCTCACAAGTTAATAAATACAAACTCTCACAGCGTGGCGCCCAACGTGGGGCCGTAGACTTTTGATTCATAATCAGAAAAGTAAGATTCATCAAGTTGAGAAACCTGTGAAGAAAGGTGTGAGGAACATTGCAGAACAATATTGTTGTGGGTGTGTATGTTGTCGGTTAGCAGGATTAGGTACACACACACCACACACACAGAATGGATGAGGATTATAGGCGTAAGTACGTATATCTGTATGTGACTAAGTATGGCGTGCTGCCAAAGGATAGAAACAGTCGTACAGATGAGGAATGTAGGCGGTATGTTGAGGACCATAATGCCTATGTACGGCGTCTATGTCTAGAAAGAGCAAACAGAAGTGATCTAGGGGACAAGGGAGTTCCCCTAGCCGACCGTGGTATAGTCGGTATGTCAGGGGGTGTGGGATTGAGTCCACCCCAGGAGAAGGAAGGGGAGTCGCGACCCCAGCCTAGGCTAAGGACTGATTCCTTGGGCCACAGAAACGTTTCATTGGAAGTAGTCAATCAGATACCAGAACAACCTCTCAGGAGGGGGACTGAACAACCCCAGGAGGAAATTACTTTAGAGTACCTAGCAGCTCAAGCTGATGCTATGAAACTGCAAAGAGAGGATAAGGCCAAATTTGTGGCTTACATGTGGAATGCCCACCACGAGAGATTGACTAGATTGGAGATTGCAAGAGTGCAATCCGAGGCAAGGACGGGGAGTCAAGCCCCTCCTGCCGCGCCAAGCTCAGAGGTACAGGCGCTGGAAGTAGAGGTACCTCCTCTATTGCCAAGAGAGGAGAAGATCGATCCTAGGGATGCATACCTAGATCGATGTGTGACAAAGGTTGAAAGGTTTACTCAAGCTCCATGTAAGGGAGCCAAACCTAAAGAAAGTAAGTCTAAGGGACACCAACAGAAACCCAAGGTTAAGGGACCCAGGTGCTTCACATGCAACATGGCAGGTCACCGAGCAGCTAAGTGCCCGAGCAGCACTAGGCTTAAGACTAAGAAGGTGACCAAGGTGCAAGTTACAGGCATGAGTACCGTGGGAGGTGATGCCCTAAGAGACACACTCGAGTTAACTAGAGGAAGAGTTAATGGGCAATGGACGAGTGTCTTTCGAGACCGGGGTGCTACAGTTAACATGGTCAGGAGCAGTTTGGTTGAGCCTGAGAGTAGAACAGGTCGAACCCTCCATGTCCAGTACCCAGATGGCACTGGTAAGGACATGGAAGAAGTGTCCGTGTTGGTAGACACCCCATATATCAAAGGTAAGATCAAAGCTGCGCTAAGTAGAAAGGCAGTGTATGGACTTTTGATAGGTAATACTCCTGGTATAGAGAACCAGGTGGGTCTGTCCTGTGGAAATGACCCAGAGGAAACAGGAACAGGTGAGAGGAAGGTTAAACCCGCTGGCGTTGACACCAAGCGTCAGCCGGCTGGTCGAGCAGAGATCACCGCCGCCCAGACAGAAGAAGAGGCGCAGCAGGTGAAAGGAAACCGGAGCCATCCTCCTCTCCCTATTGCACAGAAAACGAGAACTGATTCAGAGGGACTCAGATGGGTCTCACCAGCTGACGGCGATGTCACACGGCCGCCAGCTGAGGAAGTCAAGGTCGCCTCTTATCAGGCGAAAGATCAGGTGCATGAGGTAAAAGGAAAAAAGAGCAATTTTCCTTCTTTCATTTCACAGAAAACGGAGGTGAGCCCAGTGAGACGGGTGTGGCCCGGATCAGGTGATCCCGCCACAACCTGTCGACCAGCCCGGCCCGCGAGGGTTAACACCACTCAGGAGAGTAAACGTCTGCTGGATGTTACCAGTGGTGAGGCTAAGGTAGCTGTGGTTCCCACAAGTGAAGTGGATATTCTGCACCAATCTTTCAGGCTGTTGGAAGATCGTTCAGACAAACGAACGGTCGCTGAGAGATTGAAGAACGAGCAGGTCAGTGACCTAGTGCTCAGTGAGGGGCGAGGTTTGCCAGCTGCTGAAGAGGCCTCAGCCCGGTCAACTCAGTCGGTAGAGCAACCCGGTCTGAGAGTGACAGACAGACAGGAAGAAAGACCCTGTCACCGGGAAGTCAAGACAGTCTGCTAACTGTCGGGATTGTGTCGGTAGGGTAGGGAAGGTGTTGAGTCTGTACTTCATTGGTAAGTCCATCCCAGTGTGCTACCTATTGTGTCCAGTATGACACAGACCTGTGGGGCGAGAGTGTGAAGGGACTGAGGAAGGGAAGCTGCGAGGCGTTGAGCCGGCTTAACCTGGACCCAGAACCTGAGCACGACCGCACTACGGTCAGGAAGTACCACCCTGGACGAGCCAGTGACGTCACATCTTGTCCCGCCAGCCACCGACGTCAACAGAAAACGGATGAATCACCACCACCACCCAGCCGCCGTGCACTTAATTAAGAGCCAAGTGTAAGTGGCTGGTGATTTTTAGATGAAATTTTCCTCCGGGAAATTTTATCTTTTTGGTGGGGAGTTATGTGAGGAGGTGGTTCACCAGCTCACTTACAATAGTGCTCTTATGCCTGTGGGAGCCAGTACACTTGTTAAGTGCACTTGTTAAGTGGGCGGACTTAAGTTTTGTACCAGCAACCGAAACATCTAGTGTTTGGGCTCATGTGAGAGCCCCAGTCATCAGCAGTCCATAAATGTTACCCTGGCCGGGGTGGCATGTCTGTGGACAGTGCTAGAGCTGATAGCATCATCTCATTGTATGGCATGGAGCCAGACAACTTTGCGCGCGAACGCCTAGGCCGCAGGCGTGGGGTGGGTAGACATGTGGGGCCCCACGCTCGCTGGCCACTTGAGTGGTTGTCATGGAGACAGCCGCCATCTTAGTAAACATCTTGAGCCGCCATGTTGGTCGGCCATCTTGGAGCTGCCCTAGGGGCTATGCTACACCGTCGCTGATTGGATGAGAGGGGTAGGCCGCTGTATGCCTTCCTCTCATTGGTTATTTCGAGAAGGACGCGGGAAGAGCCGGTGTGAGCATCATTCTGAACTCAGCCGCCACCTTGTCAAGACGTTCCTGTACTCAATTCGGCCAAATTGATGTATAAGGCGTCGTGGTGGCTGGACTACAACTGCTGATGCTTCCTGCTTCACCTACGACATCGGTCGTCACAGAATCCGGCCGAAGTCGTCGCTTGGAGGGGTTTAAGACATTATTGTATGCAGGGGGTAGAGGTACAGTGATCTGGGATCGTGGGGGAATGTGCATACGAGCAGCAACAGACTCGTAGATCCCATACCAGTGATGATTAGACTTGCTAGTGCTCTGTAGCAGTCGATGGGAACGGGGAAATTCGTGTCAGTGTTAAGGCAATTTCCCAATGTTGGTGTGAGACGCTATCGTTGTGCGCGTCACCTGGGTATGAACGCTTCACTTCACCGGGGAGTCGAGGGTGCGAACTCGGCCGTGTTGAGTGGGAGGGGTTCGAGTGTGCGCCAATTTTCCGTATAAGTACTACGGTCAGGAACTACCGCCGCCTACGCCACCCGGAGCGAGTCAGCCACCTATAGCGGGGTGCCTGATGTATGGGAATGGTGTGTAAAGCCGGCAGTGTGAATGAGTAAGTACCTATGTGTGTATTTCGGTGATTAGTGGTCTCTAAAGCTTGAATTCGAGGTCAAGTGTTCCGTCACATTGTCACGCAGCACCTGTTCAGGTGGAGTGAATTGTGGGCGAGGAGATTAATCACCTGTGTTGTCATCTTGTCAGTCCAGAGGGACTGGTGTACACAGACGTACAGTGTGTGTGTGTGTGTGTGGGTACACACGGGAACACAGAATATACATAGATTAGCCAAGGACGGAGAGGATGTCCATGTAATAATTCTTTTATTTCATTGTGGTAATCATTTTTGATCGTCCGTGGGACGGAGTGATATCATTTCCATGTGTGGTCTTGCAGGTGTGGAATTCCAACACTGAGCGCTCAGGTATGTGTAACGCCAGTGATTCCTGGCAATGATTATTGTGGAGTGTGCCACAGTGTGGCTTAAATTTCTTGTAGTGTTCCCAGGGCCGTGACAAGTGTGATTTATATAAATATATATATTGTGGTTGCAGTATTAATTAACGTAATTTTGGTGAGGTTTGGTGAGTGACGAGGCCGTCTAGAGAGACCGCCCCCGCTCTGTCGAGTAACGTAACTCTCGAGTGTTTATCGGCATGCGTGACCGATAAATCACTCACCATGTGATTTAAGGAGTGTGAGATTCTCCTTAGTGTTCCCAATAACGTTTGATAGCTGTAGGCTACATGTGTCAGCGGTAATTATATATATATATATAATCGTAGTGTCACGGTGCCCAGTGTTAATGTGTTAATTACTGTGTGGTGATTGCAATATATTGACCTATGTTCTAGGGGTCATTTGCAGCAGTAAGTAAGTAAGTGTGTGCAGTATCCTAATATTTGGAAATTAGAGTACTTGCCGTGTGTGTTATTGCAAAGGGGGTTGTTATTTGATGGTGATTGTTGCTAGTGTTGAGCAATCACCGTATGTGATTGCAGTTCAGTAAAACCATTGTGGGGCAGGGTTCTAGAGGGTTCATGTCCTGTAGGTTATTTTACTAGGTTCTGCAGTATTGTCATAGCAACCGGATTGTAACGTAAATCACTGTGATTTGTTAGTGTGATTTGTCATTGTCGTGGGGGAACTCGGCTGTAGACGAGTACTTGGATATACATATATTCTCCTGGTTATCTGGTAGGACATCGAAGTCCAGTATTCAGTGAGGTGATTGCGAGGCAATTAATATAACGTAACCAAGGGAACGCCCATTGCTTTAAGAGAATTTGTTCTTTGACAATTTGAGTAACGTAGAATGCGTTTGGGTTAATTTACTTTCCTGTAAGCAGCTACGGTAGTCTCGAGGAGCCTAGCCATCAGCCAGATAAGAATTAGAGTATTGTCTGTCGTAATTAACGGTCAGTGGGCCGGGTAATTGACGTGTTTCAGGAAGTCAAAGTAATTAATCTCGATCCTTGTTTGATCGACTCACACGAAGGCTACATTGTTCCATTAACGTAACGTCGTTATCTGCCCGGAAGTACCGGCACTTGATTGACTCGTGAGAGGAGTAGCGTCATTTTAGAATAACGTAAACGTGGGGCTAATTACTGTTATTAGTCGCCTGAATTGGTCTGAGTATGGAAGGCTTAGACGGAATTCGTACCTTAATGTAAATTGCTGAGCCAGTGTGAAAGGTTGCGTATTTTAATTGTTTAATTATTGATCTTGAGGATAGTAATTAATTACTCTAAAGGTAATCACGAGTGATTACCGTTCTCTTAGCACTTTGGACATTGCAAATCAGAGTTTACCATCGCTGAGTGATTAGTAACCGATTAACGTAAATTAACGTAACTAGTAGAGATTAATCAGCTGTCTGGAAGTACAGGGATTAATGGGATTTTCTCACTGAATGCTCGACGGGTAGAGTGTTGTTTGATTTCCGCGTTACTAGTGACAGTTGTAAGAGTTGTTAATTTAACGTAAATGTTACCTTGTAATTAACGTAAATCTTATTGTGTTATTAACGTAAATCAATTGTTATTGATTGTTGATCGTCCGTGGGACGTAGTGTTAACGTAAGGATTAATTTGAGGAAGGGTGCTGGAGTTGCCAGTGAACCCATTAGTTATTGTTGTCATTGGAAGACTACTGATTTGATTGCATTGCAACCGCTGTTGCAGGAGTAGACTGCACTGAGGCGTAGAACAGTTAGGAGGTTACTGGAGGCGTATTTCAGAACCTACTGTGTCATTTGTTGTAATTGTGATTATAGATCTGTTAGTTCTTGTTTCTTGTTGATTCCTCTGTGGTCACGCTTATGTTCGAGTTAGTTCATTATGCAGTCCGAGGGGCTGGTGTCTAGCTGTCATTGATAGTGTCACAGGAAGGATTTCGAGTAACGTCATTGACATATCTTTTGTTTTGTTGTAGTAGTTAGTACTTTATTGAATAAACTAAGTTGTTATGGTTAACACTGTCTTTTCGTTACACCCCCACACATTATTATTGTTATGCAAATGTTCTTCACACTCGACTAACATTGAGACTTATTTTCTGAGCTTTGGATCAAATATACGGCACCACACAACAATAAATTATTGTTGTGAGAGCCCGTGACCTACTCGTTAGATTCGCTTCGGCGATTGGCGAAGGTCGGCGGCCTAAGTGGGGGGGATTTCAATTTTCATTGGGGTCTCGGCGTTTGCTCGCGCCTAGTCAATTGTTCATACATGGTCCCAAAGTGAGGAATGAGCTGGTTACTACACTGGTGTGTTAGCTAAGCAAGTCCTTCCTCAGGCGACCTAGTTGAATATCACGACAGGAATAAAGGTTAAAGAATAAAGAAAATTCTTAGAAATTTTCCGAGCTAAAATTCCTTATACCAATTTTAATTTATTCCAAAACTTCTCACAAGTTAATAAATACAAACTCTCACATCTGGGTTAAGTCTGTTTTTCAGTTCTTATAACATTTGAAAATGTATGCGTGGTTACTCATTCCGTCTCGTCGCATCTCGTTTGGGACTGACCTTGAGTCTTTCCATAGCGCGAGTTTTCACTCATCATCAACCATTAGCAATCGTTCGATCCAACAGAAAAAACAGAGACTAGTGTTAGCAGAATAGTGTTAGCAGTCTCCGTGGTGTAGTGGTAAGACACTCGCCTGGCGTTCCACGAGCGCTATGTCATGGGTTCGTATCCTGGCCGGGGAGGATTTACTGGGCGCAATTCCTTAACTGTAGCCTCTGTTTAACGCAACAGTAAAATGTGTACTTGGATGAAAAAACGATTCTTCGCGGCAGGGGATCGTATTCCAGGGACCATAGGATTAAGGACTTGCCCGAAACGCTACGCGTACTAGTGGCTGTACAAGAATGTAACAACTCTTGTATATATCTCAAAAAAAAAAATAGGTGAAAAAAATATTCGATCTTTCTCTTATTACGTTTTATTCAATAACTGGTAGACATAACGTAAGTCGCATATTTATCTTGGTAAAACAAAACATAATAACTGTCAGACAGACAGACAGACAGACAGACATAACACTCAGCATAATGCTGTCATATGGTGTTAGCATAATAGGTGAAAAAATAGTTGATCTTTCTCTTATTACGTTTTATTCAATAACTGGTAGACATAACATAAGTCGCATATTTATCTTGGTAAAAACAAAACATAATACCTGTCAGACAGACAGACAGACATAACACTCAGCATAATGCTGTCATATGGTGTTAGCATAATAGGTGAAAAAATAGTTGATCTTTCTCTTATTACATTTTATTCAATAACTGGTAGGCACTTACATATTTATCTTGGTAAAAAACAAAACATAATAACTAGCAGACAGACAGAGACATATCACTCAGCTTAATGCAGTTACATGACTACTAGTTATCAGCGGAGTTTCAAAAAGCTATTTTTAGCTTTAGGCTTAGATTTTAGATTTTTGCAGGGTTTTTCTATAGTCAGACGATTATCGCTTCGTTTAATCTGTCGTTTGGGTGGGGGAGGTGCTATTATTTCATGCTCAACCTCGCTATCACAGTCGCTGTCACTATCAGTGGTGGTGTCAATATAGCGGGATCTATTAAGATCGTCACCAACTCGTATCCTTCGCAGAGGGGTAAAGTTTTCGTCATCACTGCTTATTATCACCGTGTGAGACATTGTGTTACACTCATCGCGACCTCTAGCCCGAGATGTGGCTTTGTGTGAAATTAGTTTAGAATTGTGGGATGTGGAGGAGGTGTGAGAGCTGGGTTCAGGGTCAAGGTTTGTAGATACACCTTGGAGTGAACTAGCGGGGTTGTCCTCTGAGAGAGAAATAGCGGCAAACACCGCATCATCAAGACCTTCACTCATAGTCAAGAGATCTGGATACTCACCCCCCTGTGAAATATCCACACTCATTCTTACTACTTCTTCTTCAGTCCTATTATCCCTAGTAGTACTACTAGTAGTAGGGTCACTACCTACTCTACACCCCCCAGTTAAAAGGCTGGGGGACAGCACCTCTTCAACGGTATTCATATTCGTTACCCTCCCCTCTGATCAGCAGTAGGACTGGTTGGTACACAATGAGGGATGGTGTTACTAGTACTTCTATCACCACAATCTCCATCAGCAGGAGCAGTAGCGGGTGTGGTAGTGGTGTGTGAAGGGAGACACACACGTGCGGTGCGTGTGGCATCAGCCGGGGCAACACCTGTCGCGACCTGGTCGCTACGGTTGGCAACACCAATGTGTGAGGGGGGGCTATCACCGTAGTCGACTGGAGTAGGGGGGGAGGACACAACCACCTCCCCGGTGTTTATGTGTATGTGGGTGGTTCCCAAGAATATAAAGATATTCCCTCCAGAGGTGGATCTGGTGGGACCGCTGCTGCTGCTCACACCGCAGCTGCTAGCTTTCTCCAGATAATCTAAAAAAAAAGTTTACATTACTAGCATAACACACACACACACACACACACACACACACACACACACACACACACACACACACACACACACACACACACACACACACACACACACACACACACACTCACTCTCACTCACACTCACTCTTCACATTATTGATATTATTTGTTACATCAACATTAGCAAACAACAACAACAACAACAAGCATCTTAGCACAATATGACTCGACTTAAGGGAAACATACCACGTATTATTGCTATGGCTTGTCCTAAGCGCTCATCGCCCTCTGAGTGAGGAGAGGCTACACCGGCAGCGCCAGAGGCTCGTGCGGTCATCTTGGATTGGTGGGTGGGTTGGTGACTGAGTGTTTACCCTGCCAGGTCAAGGGTGAGCTATATACCCCCGTTCACGAGGGTGCCTCCTTACCACACACCTCCACCTCCCACAGCATTAATAATAATAATAATAATAATAATAATAATAATAATAATAATAATAATAATAAAAATAATACATAAGGATAATATAAAAGAATCAACTTTAGATTTGTTTTTATTAAGAGATAATAGGAAGAAGTAGATGTACTACATCTCCTCGACATACAGGACATTTGTCACATCTTGTTACACAATCCAAACATATGACCATATGCCTACACGGAATGAGAACTGTGTTTATTTCTTGAGTGAAACATACCTTACAATAAAACCTAGCTACACCATGCATTGCATTCTCTTCCTCTCGTTCATCTACCTCCACTACAGGGGGAACTGGGTGGGGGAAAATAACACCTTGGGATGATAATACTTCTAAGGGAGATTCAGTTACTGCACCTGTGTCCGCACTTTCATCCACTCCATCTAAAAACCATAACATCACCTCTACACAGTTAGATTCGCTAAGGAGAGGTAATTATCCTTTTTAATCTTGAGGTATTTTCTTAGGGCACCTCGCAGGGCGATGTATGGAAATCTTACTGTAGCAGCAAGTCCATTGTAATAATCAAGACTGTGCAGAAGCGCATTAATCAATGTTTCATCAACTGCTATTGTCGGTTGAGGAGGTGAGAAAGGGACTGCATTTTTAATGAAAGCTCGATCCTTCTTCAAGTTTAAGTAGACGCAGCTTGGGTAGTACCGGGCGTGAAGAGTCCAGGGGTCGTCCGAAGGTATGAAGTTAACAAGACCACCGCCACAATAAAAGCATCGTATATGGTCTCCAACTCCTAAGAAAAAAGAAAAATATATAAACATTTTTTTTTATAAATAAATAAATGAGAAAGTAAATACTAGCACGTCTCAAACAGACTTGGCTCGTGTGATTACATTAAGACAACAATAATAATAATAATAATAATAATAATAATAATAATAATAATAATATTATCTTCCAATACTTACCACAAGAGAAAAAGCCAGCACGAGATAATTCTGCCGGAGACTGACCACACATATCAGGCCAGATGATGCCAAATGATGCCAAACGAGACTTATACCCTGCCATCTCTGGGTATATGGGCATAGAGAATGGTAGAATTCCCGAGTTTTCCTCACTCCATTCCACAGCACCTACAATTATTAAAATAATAATAATAAATATATATATATATATATATATATATATATATATATACGCTCACCATTCCTATAAACGCACTATGAAAGATAACTATGTGTTCAAACACACACACACACACACACACACACAATCTTATTATCAAGCTATTCACAATGACTATACAAGCAACGTTATTCACAGTGACTATGAGATAACACATAATTGTGATGGATACTTACAACTGTTGGCTGAATTTCCATCTCTTTCCAGTTGCAGGACGGAATAGGTGAAATTCAATCCATAGGCGTAGACCATGTTGCTTAGCGCAATGCTGACATTTTCAGTACGTTTACCAGTGATTAAAGGACAGTGTGGAGCTGCAGTTACATGTCGACTGCGGGGGGTGTCCTCCCCCTCCACCCATCCTCCAATTAAGGCATAACAGAAACTGCATATGCAGTAATCCACAGATTTGGTGAAGTAGAATCCATCACTGGCTAAATCCTGGGGCAAAAGCCAGTCAAGACGCCATCCCACAAAGGTGTCTAACCTCATCTGCTCACAACGCAATTGTTCCATGCTGCGGAAAGTTTTGGTGCGAAAGACGTCCATGCTGGGTCGAACACTCAAAATTGTGGTAACGGTTTGTCCGTTTCCGGGCTATTTATCCTCGCGAATGGGGTGACGCATTTCGCTACATATTCATTGAGAAATCTATGTATTAGCTTTAAGGTAAACCCAATTAGTTTAAGCAGAGGTAGTGGGAAAGATGAAATAGGTAGCTTCGCACGGATTGAAAAAAAAAAAAAATCTAATCTGTTCTATCCAGTAGTGGATTAAAGTTTGCACTCACTCTAAACACCGCTCGAGGGAGTAGTTTTTGTTGGAGATAAATATGATATATATATATATATATATATATATATATATATATATATATATATTGTCCTGTTATGTTGGACATTGTCTTCTGTGACGGTGGCGTTATGTTCTGGTCTTGTCCTTACTCTCATGGTGTGTAGAGTAAATACCTCCATGATTTGGGTGATCATTGTAAGTTGATCTATTCTTATGCGAATTGCCTCAAGAATTCACAATCTTCTTACATCTGGGGTTTTTGTCTATTATCCAGATATTCTTGTTCAACATTTCTCTTGTTAGAGTGATGACATGGGCTTGTCTCATGCGATTCCTGGGGGCGCCGGATTGAAGATGGTATGACAATCGCCTCGTCAGCTTGGTTGGTGTCATACCTATGTACTTAGATTGAAGGTTGCATCCTTCGTGGGGGGTAAGTGTATATGTATACAACGCTTGACTGCTGTAGAGGGTTCTCCTTCGCTTCGGAACTGTTTTGATAAGGAGTTCGGAAGTCTTCTTGCTTTTGTAGAATATTATCAGGTCTATGTTTGGTTAGGAGTAGTGCATATACATATATATATATATATATATATATATATATATATATATATATATATATATATATATATATATATATATATATATATATATATATATATATACAGCACCGCCTTAGACTAATTTCTATAGTGAAGGAGATGTGAAGGGATATACCAAGCTCTCCACAACTTAGAAAAAAATCATAGCTTGGTGCAAAGTTAATATAAAACCTCATTGTTGAGAAAAAAAATTACACCGATCTTACTGCTAGAATAGACTATATATAATCCACGTTTAATAAATAATAATAAATAAATAATAAATAAATAATATAAAATATGAAACTAAGGAGTATGGTTAATCATTAATTGGAAACTATCCCGGGAGCATGCGCGCACGCGCGCCACACACGACGAGGATAAAAGGGGGTGGGTAGATCACACTAATTCATTACTGCCCGCTCATCGCTCCCCTGTGTTTCATCTATATCGCGTTGGGGGAAAAAAAATGAACTCCATAGCCAAAATGAACTCTGTAGAAATTCATCACGGATACATGACGGATGAGGAGTTTAACAATCGAGAGTGCTGCATTGTCTACTCTGTAAATTGTATATCATGCTCCCCCTACGGCATGTCCCAGGACATTGCTGATAAATATTCTCATGCCACCGCTTACGCCAGAACGCAATTGTATAATCTAAAGAGATGCATCAGAGAAGACCGTCCAACACCGGGATCCATTCACATCAGCAGAGACAGTCAAGGACCAAGCATAGTAGCCTTGGCAACGCAGTATGGATTAGGGAAGCCTATTGAGAGGAATGATATTGCTCAAGCCATTGCCGATAAATCAAAAGATTACTCTATGGTTAAAGGGTTGCGTGCTGATACGAAAGAAAACCGCTTGTTATACTTGACGAAATCATTAGAAGAACTCTTATTGTATATTGAAGATACAGAGGAGATCACGAAAGTTATTCTTCCCTGGGGTGTAGGTATGTCAGGTCGGTGTGAAGATGCAGAGTGGGAAAGTACTCACCTCCCCATTATTCAAAATATGCAGGGGAGTTTAAAACCTTATAACGTCAAAGTGATTTTAGTCCGCCCCATGGAAACAGGAACGAAACAAAACAGGAAACCCACTAACCTTCGCACGACCGTATAAAGGGGAGGCTGCTCTCCCCTCTCCGACTCACTTCCTCTACTCTACTCATCAGATAAGATGTTGACGACTGTAGCTGGCAGCCATTCATCTTTTTCGGAGTACTCTTACTCCGACTGCATCATCTATGATATGGACGCCTGTAGTGTGATGATGAGTGGGGTGGTTGAAGAATTATGGACTCGTTATCCCTATGCTCGCATTCATCGGAGCAAACTACCCTACAAAAATCGTGCAGAGAGAGAAGAGACCGAGTCCTGCCTGGAGAGATTGTCTATGGTGAGCCCCCTCAATTCAACAATCGAATTGGTGATGACCCTCATCTACCTCATCTCATCGGATTAATAACACATCACGCCGGAGGGAAATCATCTAAACCCCTGAACATGACGATGAAGGAAATCGAGACATTATATGCTGCCGACCCGCACTACTACAGAGGCTTACAGTTGGATATAGAAGAAATGCGTCGCTATTGGTTTACAAAATCTCTGCGTAAGGCCTTTGCAGTCATCTTAACAAGAGAAGAAGAATATAAAATTAATCGCGTAATTTTCCCTTTTGGACTTGGGATGGGCTGTGGACAGTACTGGAAGAGCTACAATCAAGAAAATTCAGTGTGGAGACTGAAATATCTACCCATAATGATGAAGTTGGAGCGGTATTACCAGCGTCGCGGGTTGAAATTTGTGATGGTTGACTCTGCAAGCAATGCAATCCCTGCAGCATTGCCTACACATGGTGTGCTTACACATAAGTTTAGTGAAGGAGTTGCCTCTGCTTATCATCGGATGAAGAACAACAACTTGAACGCAGATGTGGATGAAGCTGTAGGTGAAACTACAAAACCCCATTGCAAAGCTGTGCCTATAATAGACCTCACAGGAGATATAGAACTCATTGATTTAACAGTCGACTAGAAATATATATATATATATATATATATATATATATATATATATATATATATATATATATATATATATATATATATATATATATATATATATATATATAAATATATATATATATATATATATATATATATATATATATATATATATATATATATATATATATATATATATATATATATATATATAAACTATTGACATTATTTATTTACTATTGTTACCATTTTTCCTTGCTTGCAATTAATAATAAAAAATAATAATATTATACACTGTGTTTATCTTCCCACTTTAACAAACAGTTGAGTGTGTTTATAGATGTAATAGAGGAATGAAAAGAGTAAATGGTAACTCAATACTGTATATAATTCGTACACCCGCAAACTCGCGTTTAATAACTGACAAGATGTGTTCAAGGTATATGCTTCATAAGCTAACCAGTCTTAAAGACTGCAAAGTAGAAGGTGATTATCTGGCAACGGATGAGTTCCATCCTGGTGACTGTATAGTGTATGATATTCCTTCAATTCACACCCATTCCGGAGGAATGTCTTGCGAGATCTGGGAAAGGTATCCTTATACACGACTACAGCGAGCGATTCAACCATTAAGTAACTATGTGCTGGTGGCTGATCGCGTCAAAGTAGGAGGAGCTGTCTTTTCTCCTTCTCCCTCACCAGAAAGTCTACCACATGTTATAGCTATTGTGACCCGATATAGCGCAGGACCACCAATAGAAAATAACGCTGTTAACCAAAAAATTCTATTAGAGCATTGTGGGGAGGATACAGATTGTATAATGGAGGGACTCCGCAACGATACTAAGATCAAGAGACGATGGAGCTTCAAACTATGCATTAATCAAATTTTAAGCATGACTAAGCGACATAATTCAATCAAGCGCGTCAAAATTCATTATGGGTTGGGAATGATTGATAGTGATGACTTGAATCCAGATGAAAAGCTTGAATGGGAGGTCAACTACTACACAGCTCTGGCTCACTTAGCCATGGTGTTAAAGAAACATGGAAAACAACTCATAATAGTTGAAAAAAAACTTTTTGAAACTCCGCTGATAACTAGTAGTCATGTAACTACATTAAGCTGAGTGATATGTCTCTGTCTGTCTGTTAGTTATTATGTTTTGTTTTTTACCAAGATAAATATG